>NC_135635.1:17887500-18042500 GCF_053574225.1 Canis aureus
TTGTTATCAAATCCTAACAGACCCGAACTTTGACCCAAGGAAGAAAGATGGAGCTTTGCATGTGATTGGTTCCTTGGCTGATATTTTATTGAAGGTTAAGCTACTCACAATATAATTTACTTAAGCATAGGCAAATGAGAGAGTATGAGAGTTGTGAATAATTTAAAAATTATGACTGCTTCTGCATTATTGAGTTGACTGTAAACATCCATTTTTCTTTAATTCAAAAGAAAATTTCCCGTTTGTCCCTTTTTCAGTATGAAAGTATTGCCATATGAAAAAAGGATACAAAATGACTAGTGTTACTTGTTGCTACAAAAGTCAATCAATATCAAATTATATGTAAGGTACTGTTTCTGTCTTGTCTTAAAACATAAAATATGTAGGTCAAATAATTTTATGAAATTGTACATAGAAGTATATTAAGTCATAATAAACATACTGTATTAGGTTGTGATTTTTTATATATGATAAAGGCATTGGTAAGTTGAAACTTCATTTCTGTTTCCTCACAGAAGAGTTTATTCAAGGACCAAATGGAGTTATTGCTACAGAATCATGTATTTCCATTACTGTTGTCTAACCTGGGATATCTTCGAGCTAGAGTAAGTTTTTCATATTTCCATTATGTATCTTAAAGTGTTCATTTGAGGGGTGCCCAACTGGCTCAGTCTTGATCTTGGGGTCGTGAGTTTGAGCTCCATGCTGAGTGTAGAGATTATTATTAAAATAAATAAATAAATAAATGTTCATTTGTAGGATAATTATTGAACTAAATATTTTTGGATAAATTGAACTTTTACCACATATTGGTATAAAATGAAGTCAATTAGAATGTCCCTTATTGTCACCTAAGCTGAATAAAAAACAAACTAGTAAATAAGAGATTTATGGATTTTAATTCCAACTGCTTTACATTTTCACCCTAGTCTTACTTGCTGCATTTCTAACACATGCAGAGAGACGGACGATGTTATAGCAATCGTACAAAAAAAATTCATAAACTGATTAATTTTCAGCATCCAGAACAGCATGAAATTCTAGTTTGGCTAAAAACTTGACTAGTATAAATCGTATTTTAGGTCAATATATATGTCTTAGAAAAATGGAGAAAATAATAATCCATGTAAACTTAATTTGTGTTCTAAGTGTATATTACTTCTAGAATCAATCTTTTATGGAGAAATAAAAATAGAACTTTAATTCAAGAGTCTAGTATTTGTCTTTATAACTACATCAACACAAAAAATGTCTGGCTATAAGGAACATATGTTAACAATGTCTTGCACACTAAAGCATTTTATAAAGAGAAGGTAATGTTCATAGGAGAAGTATTTGGGCACACATAGATTAAGAGGTGCAGAAGGCGTACACGTATTTTTATAGGTAGGCTCTTGTCTTTGACAGACTGAATTGTAACTCCCTTGTTAAAAGTCTTTGACAATTCAAATTACAATTAATTGTGTTTTATGTACATAGAGAAAGTAATAATATGATTCTTGGCATTCTGTGGTCTAATAGTTTAAAATTTGGTAATCTCTATATGGTTTAAAATTCTTCATACCTTATATGAGCATAAAAAATAAAAAGAAGTTTGCTAAGTCTTGATGCTGGTAAGGGAAAATAATGTTTCATTTGTTTGCTGTGGAGGCCAGCAAATGAAGTCAAACATTGGTTTGTAGTAGCTCTTACATATAAATAAATAACAAGTTAGTTATGAATCATAATATTTATTAAGCATGAGCAGGATTTCTGTTTTCAGAGATGTTTCAGTTTGGTTCCATTTTCTTTTTCCTGTGAAAAATGCATATAGATGATTTAGAAGTAAAAAAAACACCTTTTTAATTAAAAAAAAAAGGGAAATCCAGAAGTTAGCAACTAAAGCTAATATGCTAACCCTCAAAACAAACAGTACTTGATAGGGTTAATGATATTTTACTTAAAAAAAGCTTCCTGTGTGTGTGACTTTATTATACAATGCCACAATCCTAATAGTTCCCTACTAAATTTCTTCTTCCTACATAGTCCTGTTGGGTACTTCATGCATTCAGTTCTTTGAAGTTTCATAATGAACTCAATCTAAGAAATGCAGTTGAACTGGCAAAGAAGAGCCTGATTGAAGATAAGGAGATGCCTGTCAAAGTTGAAGCTGCCTTGGCTCTCCAGTCCTTAATTTCTAACCAGACACAAGGTAAAGCGAAAAATACCTTTTAAAGGGTGTATTCTATTTTTATGTTTGACGTCGTCTTCTCAAATAATTTCTTTATTTCCTTTCCTGATGAGGATGATTCTCTGAGTCTAAAGGTGCAGGGTTTAGATTTCTGAACTTTTGTCCCCTCAGAACTTTATAGGAGTTTATTCTTCCCCATATTAGGAGTTATTATTGACTGGTTTCCAGAAAAATTTTATTATTTTATTTTATTTTTAAAAACATTTTTATTTATTTATTCATGAGAG
Source organism: Canis aureus (assembly GCF_053574225.1). Taxonomy (NCBI): domain Eukaryota; kingdom Metazoa; phylum Chordata; class Mammalia; order Carnivora; family Canidae; genus Canis; species Canis aureus. The sequence continues at coordinate 17,889,958 of NC_135635.1, forward strand.
ATACATAGAGAGAGGCAGAGACACAGGCAGAGGGAGAAGCAGGCTCCCCACAGGGAGCCCAATGCTCTAGTCATCCCAGGACCCTGAGATCATGCCCTGAGCCAAAGGCAGACACTCAATTACTGAGCCACCCAGGCATCCCTCCAGAAAAATTTTAGATTAGGAAATAAGTTGATAATCGCTGGGCACTTGGGTTGACTGGGAATCAAGAGACCTGGTGTCTAATTTTGATTGTGCTCCTGGGTTGCTGTGTAAACCTGGGCAAGGCACACCATATGTCAGGAGTTTGATTTCCATATATTTAAATTCAAGGGGTTGGACTAGATGGCCTTAGGAGTCTTTTTAACTCTAGGATTCTATGATTCTACTAGTTTTGAAAGTAGCAGGTGGTATTTGTTTAGAAGAATATGTTTAAAGTTCAAGTAAACCTTTGAAAGTAAATTCAGTTTTATGAAGAACATGAACTTAGTTTACTTCTATTCTACAGTGTTTCAGTGAATATTATACAAGGAATATGTGGCAGGGAATGGGCACCATCAATATTGGACATAGTTTTTGTGTACATGATTTTTTTATATTTGTATCTTGATGTCATATATATGTCCTATAAGCCTATAAGCATTTGTATAATTAGAATTTCTCAATGAAGGCTCTTGGCATTTTGGGTAGGACAGTTCTTTCCCATGTTGTGGGATTGACTACCCCTAATTACTTAATGGGAAGTGGATATATTGGTGAAGATTATTTTGGTACAGCTGTGTCTTACTTGCCAGAGAGCAAGTATCTGTCAAGAATCTATTACTCTGTGTCACTCTACCTTGTGACCAAGGTAATTCCTTTCACCAGTTGTGAATGCCTAATTTTTTACTGATTTTGTTTTATTGCATTAGCTAAGGAATATATGAAGCCACATGTAAGGCCTATCATGCAGGAGCTGTTGCACATTGTTAGAGAGACAGAAAATGATGATGTTACTAATGTTATCCAGAAGATGATATGTGAATATAGTCAAGAAGTAGCTTCAATTGCTGTTGATATGACCCAACATTTGGTAAGAATGGGCAAAACTTTATGTTAGCTTGAAAGCAAATTCAGCCTTGAATAATAAAAATAAAAGACCTATCTAATCTAAATACATTAAATTCCAAAATTTGAGTTCAGTTTTATATGTAATTGAAATGTTAATATAGAAATGTTTATTCTAATAATTCTGTCAGTTAATTTCTAAAGTAAATTAGGCTTAAATGATGCTGGGATCATTTGTTTTCATCTGTAGTATTCTGAGATTTCACAATGATGTGCTTTAATATAAGCCTTCTAAACTTTCGCTTTCCAGACTTTGAATCTGGAAACTCATTTCCTTCAGTTTGGGGCAATTTCTTGAATTATTTGATTAATTTCTCCCTACTATTTTTTTTTCCTGTTCTATAGTTTCGATATAGAATATTGGATCAGGACTGAGTCTTTAATTTTCCCAACTTTTTTCTCCTGCCTTCCACATCTGTCTTTTTTTGTTTCATTTTCTAGATGATTTCTTGACTTTGTCTCCTACCTTCTATTGAATTTTTCATTTGTGTATTGCTAGATTTCGCTTTTCCCAGACTTAGGATTTATTTGCTTCATAATAACCAGAGGTTAAAAAATAGCTATCTTATTGTTATAGCTAATGTATATTCCACCCTAGTGACTAGACTAGGAAAAAATGGCTGTATTTAAAACATGATGGTTTTTATCATTGATTTACTTGGTAAAGTGCACAAATTGAGTTTGAGCAAGGCTGACATCCAGAAGAGTGCCACTGCCCTTTTATTATAACAACAGTGAGAGATAGATATAACAGCACTAATTGTTGAATGTGTATATGTTATGTTCATAGGCTGAGATATTTGGCAAAGTTCTTCAAAGTGATGAATATGAAGAAATTGAAGACAAAACAGTGATGGCTATGGGAATTTTACATACTATTGATACTATCTTGACAGTTGTAGAAGATCATAAAGAGGTGGGATTTCTTTGTGTTTTATTATGTCATTATAATAACATTAATTGAAATTTACATGATCAGTGGGCATGACTTTAAAATTGCATTTTGGTTATGTTGCTAGATTTAAAAAATTACTTTCAAATATTAAAAGAACACTAAAATAATTGAAGGGGGAATATTACTTGTTGTTTTAAGATATATACTATATTCCTTTGTACTAAAACTGAGTTTAGTTTATCACATCTGCTATGTTCTAGGTTAGGTTGTTGGAGAATATCAAATTGAATAAGACATAAGCTCTGATTTCTGGAACCTACAATCAAGTCTTCTTGGTAGAGAGAAACAGCCATTCAATCACAGTGGCAGATATTAAATAATGGAACAAAATTCGAATGTAACAAACATTATGAAAATGGAAGGGAAGAAGAACTTAAAATATCATTTTCCTGAACTGAATTCCAGGAGAATATTGGGATAAGAATTTATGAAGACAGTTATTTTACTTTTTTTTAAAAGATTTTATTTATTTATTCATGATAGTCAGAGAAAGGGAGAGGCAGAGACATAGGCAGAAGGAGAAGCAGGCTCCATGCAGGGAGCTCGACGTGGGATTCAATCCCGGGTCTCCAGGATCGCGCCCTGGGCCAAAGGCAGGTGCTATACCGCTGCGCCACCCAGGGATCCCTGAAGACAGTTATTAAATGCTTTCTTCTCTATAAGCTGTTAGAATTTTACTAATGTTATTAAGAGATCATGGGAGCAGGTAAATAGTAATGTCTTTTTGATGAATTGTAAAACAAGTTTAGGTAGTATTGAGAAAATTGCTCATGGCCACAGAATTTTGGGTTTGTAGCCAGATTATTTCAGATTATTTTGATAATACATCCATTCATCTCCACCTGCAACCTTCCACTCTCCTACACAAGCATTACATGGCCTCTCCTTAAATCAGATTTGAGTTTGTTACTTCGTGAACTCAAGCTGACTTGAGCGGCAATGGCGGCAGCTCCTGTTTCACATTGTGCGATTTAGGAAGCAGGTGTCCATTCTTTAAATAGCATTTTGTTAAACCCTATGGCTGTTGACTTATTCTGTGTTTATCACATACCAATGAAAGATTACCAGATTCTTAAAAACAATTCACTATTCTTCTCCCGGGCAGGCCTCCTTCACCTAAAAGGCTGAATGTGAAATTTTACTTCCATATTCATTATTGTTTTATTTTTGTATCCTTGTTAAACTTGTATGGGTCACTCAGAACAGTGAGATGTTCTAAATTAAAATACAACAAGTATGCTTAAGAATAGTTCTTTCATCTTATATGTGAACTTGTATTTTCAATTTGGAGAGACCTTAGAAATTCCCTAGTCCAGTTTTCCAAAATGTATATATGTGTGTGTGTGTGTGTGTGTGTGTGTGTGTGTGTGTGTGTGTGTAGGACAGGCAGTAGTAAAATGAGCAGCAGGGTTAGTTTAAAAACAAAACAGTATTTTACCTTTTTGTTTTAATTTTTTTACTCTTTTTTAAAAAAAAAAGACTTATTTATTCATGATAGTCGGGGTGGGGGGCGGGTGGCATAGACACAGGCAGAGGGAGAAGCAGGCCCCATGCCGGGAGCCCTACGTGGGACTTGATCCCAGGACTCCAGGATGACGCCCCGGGCCAAAGGCAGGCGCTAAACTACTGAGCCACCCAGGGGTCCCCTAATTTTTTTTACTCTTGACATTAAATTTATTTTGCATTTCATATAAAGGAGCATGTAAACTTACTGTGATTATCAAAGAAGGCATGGTTTAAAATTGAGAAACACTAATCAAATCCAGTTTCCTTACCTACAGATGAAGAAAACTTAAAGCCTTCAGTAAGTGGCTTTACTAAGGTCATAGATAATTAGAGGCAAAACAAGGACTGGAATCTTTGTCTCCTGACTGCTTGTCCTGTGATTTTGAACTTTGACTATTAAAAGCAAACTTTGAGGAGAATGTTTCCTTAAAACGAAAAAAATCACATGTGTATGAATATATGTACAAATACTTAATGTATGCAGAATAAAACTAGAAATCTAAACCAGATGCTTATGCATATGCAGTTTTGCTTTAATGGCTTTAAATATATTGACTAATTTTTAAACTGGGAGATTTTTGGATCATTTGAACTTTAAGACAGTACTTTATTTTTTTAACAGTCATTGTTAGCATTTATTGTATATTCTTCCAAATAATACATGTACATATGTCTATTTCTAGGGCTGGTTTTCAGGGATATACGGTGATAAATAAGCATATCAGTTATTTACAACTGGCAGCTGCTCTGGTGGTTTGGTATCCATCCTACCGGTGGCAAAATATGTTGACTATTTAAGATAGTACTTTAGGGTTGAATATTCAAAGAATATGCTCAAAAGCTAAAATGAGCTACTTAGATGAAAAATGTAACCCATGATGGAATTTAATTTTTTGCTTATTTAAAAAATATTTAGTACAACATATGTTGAAAAATTCAAAAGGTGTGAAAAGATAGTAAATTTCACCTTCTCACTTAGCTCCCCAGATGTAATTCTCTGGAGGTAACTCCTCTACAAGGTTTTGTATCCTTCCAGAGATTTTTTCCTATTATAGTACCTAAGCAAAAAAATGAGTGTATGTATTTTTCTTTTATGAAAAGTATAGTATTAAAAAAAAGTATAGTATACAGTTTTTATCTGCCAGTTTTTTTAATCTGCCAGTTTTGAATTTGAATTTGAATAGTGATCCTTCCATATTAGTCACTAAAGTTAAATATTTTTAGTAGTTACATATTCCTTTATATCAGATGTCAAGTTTATTCAACCAGTCCCTCATTAGTGAACATAATTTAACTGTCCCTTGTTAAATGGAACTTTGGTTGTAACTAAGTGAGTGGCTCTTTACATGTCATTCCCATAGGTAATAATATGTCTAGAGAGCAAATTCCTTGAAGTGGAATTGCTGGATCACAGGATGTATGTATGAATAAGCTTGAAAGGTATTGCTAACTTGGCCAATTTACATTTCCCAAATCAATGGACAGCAGTGTGTCTCTTCTCAGCCACGTACTTTTTGATCATTACTACCAGTCTGATAGGTGAAAAGTGATAATCTGGGGCTTATAATTTGTAATGTATTAGAGTGAACATCTTGTTAAAGGCTTAAGGTCTGTTTATATTTCTTTTTCATAACCTTTGCTTTTTTTTCTGTTGATTTGATTTCATGGGAGAGAACATTATCTTTGTCTGTGATACCATTTGAAAATGATTCCCTCAGTTTTTCATTTATCTTACACTGCCCCCTACCCTGTGCAGATACTAATTTTTGAAATCAAATGGCTCAATATATTTCTGATTTCTGTGCTTTTGAGCCATTTTCCATCTTTAGGGTTATACACAACTTCTTTTCATTTCTTCTAGTATTTTTATGGCCCAAGTTTTCACATTGAAATCTTTCATTCATTAAGAACTTGTTTTGGTATAAAATATGAGGTAAGGAGCTAACTTAATTTGTAATTTTATTGCAAATTTAACTCCCACTTTTATCTCTAGTTTACTTTTCAGAATTTCTTGGTTATATTTTTCACTTGAAATTTAGAATTGTCAACTTTCCCTGTCAGAAAAGTCCTGTTATTTTTTATTGGGCTAATATTTATAGACTAAGGGTTATCATGATGAATTTTAAACTGAAGACTTAAATTTGTCTTTAGGTTACTCAGCAGTTAGAGAATATCTGTCTACGGATCATTGATCTTGTTTTACAGAAGCATGTAATTGGTAAGTTCAAAGGTAGAGTAAAAAGGTAAACTGATATTTTTAATTTGGTGAACTTAAAGTGCATTTTTAGCCTTTCAAATTCAACAATATGGACAATTTTGAGGAAGAGAAGCTTGCATTCTCTTCTGTTTTGGGATATACTTTCTAGTATTAGATACCTATATTTTTATTTGGGGGAAAATTTAATACATCCAATAAAGTTTTGTTTTTAAAGATTTTATTTATTTATTCATGAGAGACACAGAGAGAGGGAGAGGCAGAGATGCAGGCAGAGGGAGAAGCAGGCTCCATGCAGGAAGCTCGATGTAGGACTCAATCCTGGTTCTCCAGGATCATGCCCTGAGCTGAAGGCGGCACTAAACCGCTGAACCACCAGGGCTGCCCTAAAAAATTCTTTTTAAAGATTTTATTTATTTATTCATGAGAGACACAGAAAGAGAGAGGCAGAGACATAGGCAGAGGGAGAAGCAGGCTTCACGCGGGGAGCCCGATGTGGGACTCGATCCTGGGACTCCAGGATCATGCCCTGAGCTGAAGGCAGACCTTAACTGCTGAACCACCCAGGCATCCCCCATAAAAATTTTTTAGTCTTAGAATTTAAAGCACAGAGAACTTTAGATTTTACCTTTTTTATTTTTTTTTATTTATTTTATTTTATTTTTTATTTTTTATTTTTTTTTGATTTTACCTTTTTTAAAAGGAAGAACTGGGATGAAGTTCAGGCCAGGTTACTTTAGTCTGGAATTGAAAAATGTGAAATAATAGACCTATGTCCTATCAGAAGTGTGAGATAATTGTTCTGTTATAGTGCCTGACTTCTGAACAGAATGAGTAACTAATAGAATCAGGATGTTACAAACTGATGGGAATTTGTAGAGGAGGCTATTTTTCCATAGTAACCAAGCATTTTGAAGATGGCAGCCGCAAGTCATGTGGCCACGAGGGAGATGCAACCTGTATAACGTGCAGATGGAAAGGTGGAAGAAAAGCATGTGACTGCTTATGAGCACTTGTCTCTAAGCGCTTTTATCATTCATCCCATTAGTAAAAATGGAGCATGCATTTTTAATATAGGTGAATAATATTTGAATACATATTATAGGCAATATACATGTGTTACTAAATTACATTTACATCCATAAAAATAGAAATGTAAAAGTATGGGATTAAGCTTCTCTCTATAAATGTGTTCTCATACATTATTTTCCTTTCTCAGTGGATTATCTTGTACACTGCCTGGGGTACATACTCTTTCCTTTTGAAATTATTGCTATAAAGCAGTAGTTCTCAAACTTTGCTGTGCATAAGAATCACCTGGAGCTAGTTAAAATGACATTTCTGGACCATAACCCTAGAGATTCTGATAAGCAAAAAAAGAGTTTATTCACTTATATCCTTATTCATGGAAGAAATTGTAACTGAAAATTCTCCATTTAAATTTAAAATAATCTTGGGGTGCCTGGGTGACTCAGTCGGTTAAGTTCTGCCTTCAGCTCAGGTCATGATCCCGGGGTGCTGGGATGGAGCCCTGCATCAGGCTCCCTGCTCACTGGGGAGTCTGCCTCTCTGTCCCCCCACCCTCCCCACTACTTGTTTTTTCTCTCTCTCAAATAAAATCATTTTTTAAAAAAATAATCTTGAGGAGTGAAGCCGTGAAGTAAGGCGAAGAGAAATAGTTTATACCAACCTTCTAATCTACCTATGATAACTGTTTGATTTGCACACCTGCAATGTCAGGATGTTAAGGGAATGGGTCTATTTTTGGGTGCAGTGGGTAGAGGAGAAAGCCGTGGTTCCAGTTGCCTATCTGATATTCCATCCTTAGCCCTAAGGTGATGGATGATCTTTCTTATGTTTGTAGCTGTAATGTAACGTTAATGGCTGATTTTGAACCAATATTTGTACATACAGGATCTTAGATTAAAAAAAAGATACTTGTGGGATGCCCAGGTGGCTCAGTGGTTGAGCATTTGTCTTTGGCTCAGGGTGTGATCCTGGAGCTCGATCCAGGATTGAGTCCCACATCGGGCTCCCTGCATGGAGCCTGCTTCTCCCTCTGCCTGTGTCTCTACCTTTCTCTCTCTGTGTCTCTCATGAATAAATAAATAAAATCTTAAAAAAAAAAAGAGAGAGAGAGAGATACTTGTTCTTCAAGATGTCATGGGCTAACTCTCTTATTCCAAGACCTCTACCCCAGCAGCCTGACTTCATTTGTGTCCATGGTCTAGTCTCTGTCCATTGTTCCACTTTCCTTTTTTCCCTTGCCTGTTTTCATTGCTAATTTACTCATAAAATTTAATTTATTATTAGAATCCAGGATTAGTTATGACTGCTTTAACTGCTTTATTGTGCAGGAAGTCAAAGTAAGTGCAGCCATCCCACCCTAACAGTCAGTCTTCTTGGTTGAGAATGATTGAAATAATTTTTGGTAAATTCAAGCATAAATGGAACTTAGGAAGATGTATGGTAGCTCACTGAATGTGTGGTAAGGTTGAAGCTGGCTGGAACCAGCAGGATTGTGCCGTAGAAGTGGTCTGCTGAGAAGGCCAGGGCTGCCTTTATCAACACCGGCTGCTGCACTGCTGCCCACCACAGTTCAGACTCCAGTACAGCCACAAAAAATAATCCGCAACAGCTTTGCACCTTCTAGTTTTTTTTGTTTTTTTTAAAGATTTTATTTATTCATGAGAGACACAGAGAGCGGGGTGGGAGGGCGCGGGGGCGGGGCAGAGACACAGGCAGAGGGAGAAGCAAGCTCCATGCAGGCAGCCCGATGTGGGACTTGATCCCGGGTCTCCAGGGCCACGCCCTGGGCTGAAGGCAGGTGCTAAACCTCTGAGCCACCCGGGCTGCCCTGCACCTTCTAGTTTTTCTGTCAGGTTTCAAAGTCCTGATCTTCACCATCTGAGTGGCTGGGCCGTGCACATATGCTGAAGTTGCCAGGGAATGTGCCAGGAAATATTGGGCCCCTTTTCTGTCTGTAGGCTTTGTGTTAGGAAGAGACATTTGCTCTCCTTTCCTCCTATCCACAGTGTGGTGTGGTGATAAACAGAACTTTCAGATATTTCATATTCAGTTAGTGTTGCTTTTCATGTGATTGTCTTATGTAACAGATTATTTCCCAGTATCTGTGATTTCCATCTTATTTTGCTCTTGGTAAGAAAAGTACCTGTCTACTAGCTTTTGACTATATTGCTTTAAATAATGTTACAGAGCAGCCTGGGTGGCTCAGCGGTTTAGAGCCTCCTTTAGCTCAGGTCGTGATCCTGGGATCCCAGGATCGAGTCCCATGTTGGGCTCCCTGCATGGAGCCTGCTTCTCCCTCTGCCTGTGTTGTGTCTCTGCCTCTCTCTCTCTCATGAATAAATAAATAAAATCTTAAAAAAAAATAATGTTACAGAAAAAGAGTTCAAGCACATCCAGGGTGTATATTAGTTCTTTTAATTTAATTTTTTTTTTTATTTTTTGAGAGAGAGAGTGCACAGTGGAGGGAGGGGTAGAGGGAGGAGGAGAGAGAGAATCTTAAGCAGGTACTGTGTTCATCACAGAGTCCAATGGGGCGCTTGATCTCATGACCTTGAGATTATGACCTGAGCTGAAATCAAGAGCCAGATGCTTAACTCACTGAGCCACCCAGGTACACCTAGTTCCTTTTAAATAAGAGGAAAAAAAACCTTAGAAGTCAAAAGACTTTTGCTCAGTGACATGGTCGGAATTACTTGAAAATTTTGTATTGAGAATTGTGTTTTCTGATTGTATGTTTAGATATGATTTCCTTTTGACAGAGGGTAATAATATATATGCAAATACAAGAGCATTCCCTTTGGACTCTTTATACTGGGATATAATTGTCTTGTAGCAAATACTGTACAAATTTTACAAGGTTTGTAAATTGACAAAATATGGTCCAGAATATAGTTTGTAAACATATGTGAGGCAGGAAGATATTTTAGCCTAGCTTAATTAAGCTTCCCAAAGAATATTAATTATCTGTAAATTACAAATCCTTTGCATGAGAGATATACAACTATTTATTCCTTCTTGTATCCATTTCTAACATAGCTTTAGAAATATAAACTATATTTTATTTATTACACATTATCAACAATATACATATTTCCAGTATTATGGGTAAGGTTAGTAGAAATAAATCTTTGCCCTGTTCTATTGGGAAGAGGAAAGATCTTGGTAAGAAATAGAAGGTGGCAAATATCAGTAGTTGAAGATGGGAATGCCGAGAAAATGGCGCTCAAAATATGTTAGGTATAAGAGGAATGTATGTGAGTGGATAGCCTAAATCTTCCTCTCTGTGGTCTTTGTGTTTAATTTTTGCTGTTTTCTAAGCATTCTAACTAGAGATTTTCTTCATTCTAGAATTCTATGAAGAAATTCTTTCACTGGCATATAGTTTAACCTGCCATGGTATTTCCCCTCAAATGTGGCAGCTGCTAGGTATATTATATGAAGTTTTTCAGCAGGACTGTTTTGAATACTTTACAGGTATGGCTTTTACCATGTAACATTTTTGCTTTTCTGTGTCTAGACATTATTTCCTTTGACACCTGATATAAAGACATATATGATTCCACTACTAATCAGAAAATAATTGTTGTTCTTTCCTTTCTGAGTAAAGGATGCTGCTATCGGAGCAGTGTTTTACAGCCCTAGAAATACAGGCAGCACAAGGGAGACTGTTTCCTATTATATCTTAAATTAGTTTGCAGTCAGAGCATATATCCATAGATTAATTCACTTAATGTTTCCTGAATGCAGTCTATATTCCAAGCACTGTTCTAAGCACAGCAGTATAGCAGTGAACTAACTAGACAGTGCTAGGTCTTTGGGTGCTACCATTCTAGTTGGGAACAGGGAAAGTGAGGAGCACACAGACAAGCAAGAAAATAATACAGTATGCCAAATGGTGATGACTCCTATGGAGAAAAAGACAAAAATTTGAAACAATTGCTTTAATAAATGATTAGTACTTTAATCTTTCTGATCCATATTTTCCTCATCTATAGATAGAGCTGATCTGTCATTTTTGTTACTAGCATTTTGTGGTTGTGAGGAAAGATAGTAATGTGTGGGTGCTACAGAAATAGGGTTTCAGTGGGAATAATTCGTTTCTACTCTTGCTACTCAAGTGTCATTGGGCTTTTGAATTTTTTTTTTCCAGATATGATGCCTCTCCTGCATAATTATGTGACAATAGATACAGATACTTTGTTATCTAATCCAAAGCATTTAGAAATACTTTTTACAATGTGTAGAAAGGTAAGTGTGTCCTAATCAGGTGTTGTAGTGGTTCTTACTAATGTTTGAGCATTTTACTTCAGGACACTCTTTTAGTTTGTCTCTTATACTTGACTTCTGTATCACCTTCAACATGTATTTGCCCTTTTTTTGTTTTCTAATAGACCTTGGAATTGTGATTTGACAATTTTATATTGTATTGTGCTTAAGAATGTTTGCCACTTTTATTTATTTAAAATTTTCTTTCTTTTTTTTTTAAAGATTTTATTTATTTATTCATGAGAGACACAGAGAGAGAGAGAGGCAGAGACACAGGGAGAGGGAGAGGCAGGCTCCCTGTGGGGATCCTGATGCGGGCTTCCATCCCAGAACCCTGGGGTCATGCCCTGAGCCGAAGGCAGAGGCTCAACTGCTGAGCACCCAGGTGTCCCTCTTTATTTATTTATTTTTTAAAAAGATTTATTCATCTATTTGAGAGAGTTGTTTTTTTTTTTTTTTTTTTTAAAGATTTTATTTATTTATTCATGAGAATACACAGAGAGGAGAGAGAGAGAGGCAGGGACACAGGCAGAGGGAGAAGCAGGCTCCATTCAGAAAGCCCGACGTGGGACTCGATCCCGGGTCTCCAGGATCACACCCTGGGCTGCAGGCGGCACTAAACCGCTGAGCCACCGGGGCTGCCCTATTTGAGAGAATTGTGTGCCGGGGTGGGGAGGGGCAGAGGGAGAGGAAGAGAGAGCATCTCTAGCAGACTCCCTGCTGAGAGAGGAGCCAGACATTGGGCTTGATCCCATGACTCTGAGATCATGACCTGAGCCAAAATCAAGAGTTGGAGGCTTAACTGACTGAGCCACCCTGGTGGCCCTTATTTATATTTTTTTAAAGATTTATTTTATTTTATTATTTTATTTTATTTTATTTTATTTTATTTTATTTTATTTGAGAGAGAGAGAGAGAAGAGGGGGAGGGACAGAGGGAGAGAGAGAATCCCAAGCAGACTCTACGCTGAGCTTGTACCCTAACTTGACTGCAAGATCATGATCTGAGCCAAAACCAAGAGTCAGACGCTCAACTGACTGAGCCACCGATGCACTCTGGATGTTTGCCACTTATATAGCTGTGTACTTTATGATGTTTAGGGTAAATAATTTTGTGTTTTTTTTTCTTTAAAAAATGCAAACTTACTACTTGATTAAAGTTCTAAAAGTAACCCTAAAAACAAAAGAGCAAAGTGCTAAGAAAATTAGCCACAGTTTGTCAGTCACTGATTTTTGAAAGTTGAATGTGTATATTGGAAACTACTAGATATATATGTTTTGAATACAAGTAACATAAGACAAAAGAATTGGAATAGTTGGAAAAATGGCATCAGTACAGGATGATTTGTTAGCCATTTACTGGCTACTGTTATATTTACATACAAATATGATTGTCTGTGTTGTCTTTGTCACAGGATAGATTTTGCCCTCTATTGGTTATATCTGGAATCATTGATGAGTATAGATAATGTTTTCCTTCTCCTTTAGGTGAATATTTATATATACATAAATATAAAATTGTATTGCATAGAGCTCCCAGATACTTAAGTTTGGCCTTGGGAATAAAATACCTAGTGTACAACGTATTTTCCTCACTGGGAGAAATATGTACCAAGATGTTAAGAGCTCTGAACTGATAATCAGCACATCTGATTGAGGTCTCAGTTCACTTGTAAAGAGCCTGGGAGATTTTGGGAGGTCGTGAAGTTCCATCACATATAAACTGAAGGAGTAGAATCATGATTTTTAAAGATCCATTTAGCTCTGTAATAACCTAGCTTATTAAATCATAATCACTTGGCAGTCTTCAGTATTCTAAGTTGTAGAGATAGTCGCTAGTGAGGATAAGGGGAAGAGAAAACAGCAAGCAGAAAACATAACAGTACTACACCCATTTGTATAGCTGCTCTGTGTTATAGCAGCTGGGATAAAAGTGATGTTCACAGGGATGTCCTTAGACTTACCAAGTGGTTAAAATATATGTTGTAGGGCAGCCTGGGTGGCTCAGTGGTTTAGCGCTGCCTTGGGCCCAGGGTGTGATCCTGGAGACCCAGGATCGAGTCCCATGTCGGGCTCCCTGCATGGAGCCTGCTCCTCCCTCTGCCTGTGTCTCTGCCTCTCTCTCTCTCTCTCTGTGTCTCATGAGTAAATAAATAAAATCTTTAAAAAAAAAAATATATATGTTGTATTCTTGTTTTTTTAGTAATAGCTAATACTTACTGAAGTCATACTTTATATGAGGTATTTCCTAAGTACTTTTTACATATTAACTTATTTTATCTCTACAATATTATGAGGAAAGTATCACCTTTTAGTAAAGAGGAGACTGAGGCACAATTTTTTGCGTCATGCCTGAGTCACTTAGTTTTAAGTCACAGAGCCATATTTGTTGGAGCCATATTTGAAGCCAGGTTGTCTGGCTCCAGAGCCCATTTTTTTAAATTACTGAAATATATTTTGTTTCTTCTTCTGGAGGTGGGGACCAAAACCAACCAACAACAACAACAACAAAAAACCCTGGGTTAATGCAATCTGGGGCAAAGGGAGTGATTGTTTTGTTTTGTTTTGTTTTTTCTGTATTCTGCAGCCCTACCATGTTACGTATATTATTATACTCTTTATATAGTACTGTATATATATAGTAAGACACAGAGGTTAATTAGCTTTTTTAAAAACCCTGATAGTAAGTGGCAGAGCTGGAATTTGAACTAAGGCATTCTGGTTCCAGAATCCATTCACCTTTAGAATCTAGATGTGGATACATTGCCCTAAGAAGTAGAATTTTAAAATTTCTGTAAATAGGGTTGATTGCTGGCTTTACCAGCTATAGCTTGCAGTTCAGCTCACTGATCCATTTTTTTTTCCATTTCTAAAATTTTATAGCTGTCTACTTTTTTCCTTTTCTCTTAGTGGATTTATGTCTCTAAAATCTCTTTACTGTCATTTTAATGGTCTTTTGGGAAGTGATAAAATTAAATGAGAATGTTCAGTCTGTCTTCTTTATCCAGAATTTCTTTTTAATTCAGTTTTCTTATATTGTATTTGTCTAGGAAATTATCCAATTCATCTGAGTTTTCAAATATATAAGGAATATAATATTCTCCATAGTATTCATTTATTTTATTCTCTCCTTTATCTGTATTTGTCTTTCTTCATTTCTAATATTTTTAAAATTTTGCTCTCTTTTTAAGAATAATTTTGACAAAAGTCTGCTTTATTGTCTTTATTCAATGAGGCTGTCTTTTGTCTCTCTTTGTTACCTCTTTTTGTCTGTATTTTTTTTTTGTTTTTTGTTTTTGTTTTTTTTGTCTGTATTTTTAATTTCTGTCTCTTCTTTATTCTTTAGATTAAGTCTGTTCTTTTTCTTACAGCTTGTTTGAACTCATTAATTTTTCCGTATTTTCTAATTTCTAATATGATTATGTCTCTATAAATCTCTCTTCTGGGAACCTTATGAGGCAGTTATATTCCAAATTTTATGTACAAACAGGTGCATTGTAGAATTATTTATAATAGTGAAAATACAGAATTGACAAAAGAGGCATGGCCTGGTAAACTGTTATATTTATGTACTGTAATATTTATAGTCCTAAATGGTTATAACATCCATGGAAAATATAGTTAAAAGTCCATATGGAGAAATTAAAAGGTATATGAAATTAAATTATGGTTATTATTAAGAAAAAATGAACTCAAACAGAAAACTACAGGGTTTGTTTCATTGTTTAAATAGAAGGTTTTATTTTATTTTATTTTTTTTTTACAAAAACAAAACACCGACAAAAAAAAACACAGTTTATTTATCTTTTTAGTTCTTCCAAAATTGAAAATATCAAGTCCTACTGCTAAGGAGAAAAAAACAAACGAACAAATAAAATCTGAGACCCCTCCCCCCCTCCTCTCTTAAAGTCACAGAACACGGAAGGGACTGCAGCGGGACAGGTGGGGGCAGAGAACCAGGAGGGGAGGACGGCGAGAGAAACTCCCCAAATACTTAAAAGCTGTTCAACAGAAACTGTGATAAATACAGGACAAGGCAAGACAAGTAAAAATAAGGAGCAGCAGTGACGAGGGGCTGTGCTGCAGCCCGGCATCCCTTCCTCTTCTCTTCTCTCTCCGGGGCATCCCAGGCCCAGGGCTGGCCTGCCCCTCCCCGAGCTACCCAGGCTTCCTGAGCTCCTGCTAGGGCCCCTAGAAGCGGCAGGAGGCACAACCATTTTTCCTCGGACACACCGGGAAACACACAGTGGTAGTTCTGCTTCTGCCCCTGAACCATGTGTGGGTCCGTGAGGAGGTGGACGCTGGGCAGGCAGGCCGCTGCGTCCCAGGTCTTCCAGGGCAGCAGAGGCACCTCTATCTGCGTGAGGCACAAAAAGCAGGAAAACTCGGGTGGAGGTACCAGCCCGATCTGCCTCACTAGCTCAGGTTGTACGCTTTGTCACGGCTACTAGCCGATCCCAGGAACCTTCTCTTGAGCACTGCAAAGATGGAGCGTAAAGAGAGGTGAGGAAGGTCATGGCAGGTAGGGTGGGATGGAGGGTCGAATCTGCTGGTCTAAACAGAAGGTTTTAAAAATTTCTTTTGATTTCACTTTCTTGCTTTGTTGCCTTTATTTTTTTATTTTTTATTTTTTTCGTTTTAAACTTTGTAAAAAATACACTCTTTGGCTTCCTTTTATTTCTTGAGTGCTTTGTTGCCTTTAAAGGGAGGCTTCATTTATCTGGAGAGTTAACTCCTATAGCTTACTTTATTAATCCAAATTTATATAGGTGAATTATTACTCCTTATAAGGAATTAGAGTAGATAAAGAAGATAGATGGAGTTTATATTGACCTTCCTTCTTTGGGTGGGCAAGGTAAACTTGCAAAGCTATGATTTTTTTTTTTTTAAAGATTTTAATTACTTATTCATGAGAGACACAGGGAGAGGCAGAAAGAGAGGCAGAGACAGGAGAAGCAGGCTCCAGGCAAGGATCCCAATGTGGGACTTCATCTCGGGACTCTAGGATCACGCCCTGAGCTGAAGGTAGACACTCAACTGCTGAGCCACCCAGGTGTCCCTGATTTTTTTTTTTTTTTTAAGATTTTATTTATTTGAGAGAAAGAGAAAGCATTAGCAGGGGGAGGGGCAGAAGGAGAGAGAGAGAGAGAGAGAGAGAGAGAGAGAGAGAGAGAAGCAGACTCCCTGCTGTGCAGGGAGCCTGCCATTGGGGCTCCATCCCAGAACCCTGGGATCATGACCTGAGCCAAAGGCAGATGCTCAACTGACTGAGCCACCTAGGCACCCCAAAACCCCATGATTTTTTTTTTAAATCATTTTTTTAAAAATTTTTATTTATTTATGATAGTCACACAGAGAGAGAGAGGCAGAGACATAGGCAGAGGGAGAAGCAGGCTCCATGCACCGAGAGCCTGATGTGGGATTCGATCCCAGGTCTCCAGGATCGCGCCCTGGGCCAAAGGCAGGCGCTAAACCGCTGCGCCACCCAGGGATCCCAACCCCATGATTCTAATGCCTAAATTTTCCTGAGATATTTGCTTCATGTGGACTCAGTGAAATGCTATGCAGTCCCATTCACTGCTGAGCTAAATTGTAATTATTGTAGGTACTCTGTGGCGATGCAGGAGAAGATGCAGAATGTCATGCAGCCAAACTTCTTGAAGTCATCATTCTTCAATGCAAAGGAAAGGGAATTGATCAGGTAATACATGTATAGAAAGTCTGTACTTGATGCTTATATTGAAAATTTACATGCTTGAATGACATTTATATTATGATGGAAAATTAAAAAGGTAGCTTTTTGTTTGTGCTTGCTTCAATCCTATTGAAATGACAAAGAAAGATACCCATGCAATTTGCATTCTAGCTGAGAAAGAAATAAACAGGAAAATATATAATAATTTAAGAGGCTATCAAGCAAATCATGAAGGAGATAAATATGTAAATTCTAGTCACTTGGTTTTCCAGAGATTTGCATTTTCCTTTTGTTTTTGTGGATTCTATTGTTATATTCTCAGATGTTGTCTTTTAACCATAATTGAAGATACTGTGCAAAAAGAGAAAGTTTGTTTTACTGATTTAAAAGCACGGTAAATTTTCAACAAAGATTAATTTGATATAATACCGGTATGATAGTAACTGAGGAAAAATGTTCAAGTAAAATTGTGTTGTCTTTTTTTCTTTCAATTCTGTAACTTTTGCTCCATGTATTTTTTGGTAACAGCTTTATTGAGCTATAATTCACATACCATATAATTCACTCCTTTAAGTGTATATACTTCACTGGATTTTAATATATTCACAGAATCATGCAACTATTCCTACAGTCAGTATTAGAACATTCCCTCCCTACGGCCCAAAGAACTCTATACCCATTAGTAATTATTTATTTACCCTTAAAACTCACCCCCCAGCCTAGGCAACCATTAATCTACTTTCTTATTTTAGAGATTTGCCTATTCTGGACATTTTATATAAATGGAATCATGTGGTCCATTGTGAATGAGTTTTCTTAGTATGATGCTTTTTTTTTTTTTTTTTAAAGATTATTTATTTATTCATGAGACACACAGAGAGAGAGACAGGCAGAGACATAGGCAGAGGGAGAAGCAGACTCCTTGCAGGGAGCCTGATGCAGGACTCAAACCCTGGACTCTGAGATCACGCCCTGAGCTGAAGGCAGTTGCTCTCAACTGCTGAGCCACCCAGGCATCCCTAGCATGATGTTTTAAAGGTTCATCCATGTGGTAGCATGTATACTATTACTTCATTTCTTTTTATTGCTAAATATTCCATTGTGTGGATAGATCACATTTATTTTAGCTATTCATAAGTTGATAGATGTTTGGATTATTTCTTTTTCTTTTCCTTTTTTTTTTTTTTTAAGTAAGCTCCTTGCCCAACGTGGGGCTTGAACTCATAACTCTGGAATCAAGAGTGGCATGCTCTGCCAATGAAATCAGCCAGGTGCCCCTGACTATTTCCTCTTTTTGGCTATTATGAATAATGTTATGAATATTTGTATGCAGATTTTTGTGTGGACATATTTTTGTTTTAATGTCTATATTGCCTATTTGTGTATCTACTCTGGCTTTCATATGGTTGCTGTTTGGATGGTATCTTTTTTCATGTTTTTACTTTCAACGTATTTGTATTTTTGTCTTTTTTCCCCTTTTTAAAAAAAGATTTATTTGACAGAGTGTGTGCAGCAGGGAGGGGCAGAGGGAGAAGGAGAGAGGGAAAATCTCAAGTGGATTCCATGCTGAGTGTGGGGCCTGACATTGGGTTTGTTCCCACATCCATGAGACCACCATCTGAGTGATATCAAGAATTGGATGCCCAACTGACTGAGCTACCCAGGTGTCCCAAGCTGTTTATATTTTTAAATCTAAAGCATGTTTCCTGTAGATAGCATATAGTTGAATCTTTTTTTTTTTTTCAAATTGGACATTCTCTCCTTTTTCATTAATCTATTATTATTTAATGTTGTTATGCATGGATTTTATCTGTCATTTTAAAATTTTTTATCTCATTTTTTTGTTCCCTTATTTTACTGCTTTCTTTTGAAATAAGTAAATATTTTCTAATGTCACATTTTAATTTCTTTAATATTTTTTTTCACTATTTAAAAAATTTACTTAGTGGTTGTTCTAGGGCTTACTATAATACATCTTTATCAGAATCTACTTCAGATAGGCAGCCCAGGTGGCTCAGCAGTTTAGTGCCGCCTTCAGCCCAGGGCCTGATCCTGGAGACCCGGAATTGAGTCCTGTGTCGGGCTCCCTGCAAGCACCCTGCTTCTCCCTCTGCCTGTGTCTCTGCCTCTGTGTGTGTGTGTGTGTGTGTGTGTGTGCGCGTGTGTGTCTGATGAATAAATAAATAAAATCTTTAAAAAAGAATAAAAAGAATTTACTTCAGATTTAGATTAACTTAATTTTAATGAGATATAGGTACATTACTCCTATATAGCCCTATCTCCTCTTTCTCCTTTTTTGTACTGTTTGTACTGTTACCGTTATATATATATAAAACAAATATATTACTTTTATATATGTTATAAGCCTAATAATACACAGTTTATAATTTTTTTTGTAATTTTATGTGTTAAGCTAAGAAAGGTAAGCAAGTATATATTTTTAGAGTTTGTCAAATTAGCCTTCTAATCTACCATTTCTCAATTCTTTTCATTTGTTCCTTTGGATTAGAATTCCCATCTGATGTCATTTACTTATGCTTCTATCTCCTTTGTATTGTTAATGTTGAATATATTATATTTCTATATTTTATAGTCCCAACAATACACTCTTTTTTTTTTATTTTTATCTTTTTTATTTTTTTAATTTGTATTTATTTATGATAGTCACACACACAGAGAGAGAGAGAGAGAGAGAGAGAGAGAGAGAGAGGCAGAGACATAGGCAGAGGGAGAAGCAGACTCCATGCACCGGGAGCCTGACGTGGGATTCGATCCTGGGTCTCCAGGATTGCGCCCTGGGCCAAAGGCAGGCGCCGAACCGCTGCGCCACCCAGGGATCCCCCAACAATACACTCTTAAGATGTTATTTTATGCAGTTGCTTTTTCTTTTCTTTTTTTTTTTTTTTGAAGATTTTATTTATTTATTCATGAAAGATACAGAGACAGAGAGAGGCAGAGACACACACAGGCAGAGGGAGAAGCAGGCTCCATGCAGGGAGCCCGATGTGGGACTCGATCCTGGGACTCCAGGATCATGCCCTGGGCCAAAGGCAGGTGCTAAACCACTGAGCCACCCAGGGATCCCTGCTTTTTCTTTTTCATTATTTTTCTTTTCTTTCTTTTTTTTTTTTTATTGCAGTTGTTTTTTAAGACAGTTAAGAAAGTCAAAGAAATAGTATTTTTCTATTTTTGAAAATTACATAATTACCTTTACTGCCTGTAACTCTGCCCCTCTCTCTGCGTATGTATGTATGTGTGCGTGCGTGTGTGTCTGTGTCTGTCTTTGTCGTTGAATTGCCTTCTGGGTCATTTGCTTTCAGTTTGAAATTCCTTTAGTATTTCTTATAAGGTAGGTCCTATAGCAATGAAATCTCTGGTTTTGTTTTCTGAGAATGTTTTTATTTTCAATTTTCAAAGACAGTTTTTACTAAAATCTTGGTTGACAGGTTTTTTCTTTTAGCAATTTGAAAACCGTTATTAATCTTACTAGCATTCCCTATACTTGGCAATGATATATGTTTTTTCTTGTGCTGCTGTATTTTCTCTTTTACCATTTTTACTATGAAATGTGTTTGTGTTTATCTTATTTGGAATTTGTTGACTTTCTTGGATGTATGGATTGTTTATTGTCACATTTGAAAAGTTTCCAGCCATTATTTTTTCAAATATCTTTCCTTCTTGCTCTTTCTTCTCTTCCTCTGATGCTCCTGTACACATCTGTTGGTGTGCTTAATGGTGTTCCCCGTTTCTCTGAGGCTCTGATCGTTCTTCTTCTCTCTGGTCTTTGGATTATATATTCTTTTTCAGTCTATCTTCAGGTTTGTTGATTCTCTCTTCTGCCAGTTCAGATCTATTGTTGAGCCCCTGCAGTGAATTTTTCATTTTGTTTATAGTACTTTTTTTTTTTTTTTAAGGTAGGCTGTATACCCAACATGAGTTTGAACTCATAAGCCTGAGATTAAGAGTTGCAGGCCCTACTGGCTAAGTCAGCCAGGCACCCCTATAGTACTTTTTGACTCTAGAATTTCCATTTGATTCTTTTTTATAATTTGTATGCCCTAATAGATATTTTATATTTGATGGACATGGTCATCATAGCTTTCTCTACTTTAAAAATGATTTCCATTATTCTCTAAACATTTATAATGGCTGTTTTGAAGTTTTCAGTCTGTGTTTGAGTTTGTTCTGACCCCAGGAGGACTCTTCATGACCATCTCTTTCCTTGCTTTTCTCATGTGAACTGCTAGCTTATGGTTTATCTTTTTATTTTAATTAGAAGGAACCACCAGCCTCTTCTTATATGCTTACCACCAAATTCTCCATTATATTTGAAAGTGACCCTTCAGCCTCCTTTTTGTATCAATAAAGTTTTAGACGTATTTTGGAAAGCTTATTTTCTCCTTCAGTGAGTAGTGTTTTAGGTGATAACAAAGTAAGGAGGTAGTAGAACACAGGATTTGAGTGTGAGTAGAGAAAGGTTTAGTTCTGTTGACTGGCTTTTGGAAAGTCCTGAGCAATAAAATCTAATAATGCCAGAAAGGTATAGAATAAATCCATGCCAAAGAGTTTAGAATCTCTCCTGTAAGCCAGAAATGGGCAAGGTATGGCCCGTGAGCCAAATCCAGCGTGAACTGTATGTATAGCCTAGGAATGAAGAATAGTTTTTACATTTTTGAAGGGAAGTTTTTTGAAGGATGTTAAAAAAAAGTATGTAACAGACTCCATGTAGCCTGCAAAGTTGAAAACATTAGTAAGAAGTGTAAAAAAATTTTTATATTTATTTATTTATATTTTAAGATTTTATTTATTTATTCATGAGGGACATCCAGAGAGAAGCAGAGACATAGGCAGAGGGAGAAGCAGGCTCCTCGCAGGGAGCCTGATGCACGACTCAATCCCCCCAACATGGGATCACAACCTGAGCCAGAGGCAGACACTGAACCACTGAGCCACCCAGGCATCCCCCCAGTTTTTATTTATCTAGAGAGCAAGAAAACATGAAGAGGAGGAGGGGCAGAGGGAGAGGGAGAGAATCTCAAGCAGGCTCCACACCCAGCATGTAAGTTGATGTGGAGCTCCATCTCATGACCCTGAGATCATGACCTGAATCAAAATCAAGAGTTGGTTGCTTACTGACTGAGCTACCCAGGCACCCCAAATTGAAAGTATTACTAAATATTTACTAACCCTTGCCATGAGCAATTGAATAGCAAATCTATTGAGCAGAGAAATAACTTGATCAAAGGTAGGGACTTAGAATGAAGAGTCTGCTGGCAGTGTCCTTTTTTTTTTTTTTTTTTAAGATTTTATTTATTCATGAGAGACAGAAAGAGAGGGGCAGAGAGAGGGGCAGAGTTACAGGCAGAGGGAGAAGCAGGCTCCTCACAGAGAGCCTGATGTGGGACTTGATCCCCGGACCCGGGTTCGCGCCCTGAGCCAAAGGCAGATGCCCAACCACTAAGCCACCCAGGCGTCCCTGCTAGCAGTAACCTTAATCTAAACAAGTCTACTGCATGTACTGGGCTATGAAGATGAGCAAGGAAGCTATTAGCTAATTGAAGTCTAAGGATACTGGTTTTGCTTAAGGCCAATAGCATTGGGAATAGGAGGCTAGAACAAGATTTACAGTGGGGACCATTGAAAACATTGCGCAGAGAACACCTGAAAAAAACAAATTGTTAGATGAGGAGGGCAGGGGAAAGCCCAAGAGCACAGATTTACTGTAGAAAGTCATAAAGATGACTTTTCCCACAAATACAGAGACTATAGATACCAGTAGATAGGAATAGAGTGATATTACTCAAACTGTAACCATCTAATGGTATTAGTAGGTGTTCAATACAAAAAGCATTCAGTGGTCAAGTAAGTCTGGGAAATACTGGATAAAACAAAGTTCAACATATTTCATTATTGCTTGACTTCTAGTGCCTTTATCTGAAAATGTGTCAAAGAGGATGTTAGTATCTGTGTATTTCAAATTAATTTAACTCTGGAATGTTTTTGTTTTCCAAACCCAAGGAACATCTGTTGATTGTTGTGAAAGTGCTCTTTGGATAATGCTGATAGATGTCTTGAGGTAGAAAGAAGAGGTGTAGAAGCTTAAATCCAATAGCTTTATCTTCTCAGCAAAGTAAGAAAAGTTGTAGAGTGTGGAAAATGTTGAAATTTCAGTTTGGAGGAGTCTAATATATAGTAAAGAGTTGAATAAAAGAATTGCTTTTATTAAAAACAGAACTATGATCCAGCAATTACATTACTAGGTATTTACACCAAAATACTAATTCAAAGGGATACATGCATCCCAATGTTTATAGCAGCATTATCAACAATAGCCAAATTATGGAAAGAGCCCAAATGTCTATTAACTGGTGAGTAGATAAAGAAGATACGGTATATATATATGGTGGACTACTACTCAGCAATAAAAAAGAATGAAATCTTGCCATTTGCAATGATACGGGTGGAGCTCGAGAGTATTATGCTAAGCAAAATAAGTCAGAGAAAGAAAAATACCATGTTTTCACTCATGTGGAATTTAAGAAACCAAACAAACATGGAAGTAGGGTGCAAAATAAAGGAGAGGCAAACCAAGAAAGAGACTCTTAACTGTAGAGAACAAACTGATGGTTGGTTACCAGAGGGGAAGTGGGTGGGGGATGGGAGAAATAAGTGATGAGGATTAAGAAGGGCCTTTGTGATGAACACTGGGTATTGTGTGTAAGTGTTGAGTTATGAAATTCTACATCTGAAAATAAAAAATTAAAAAAAAAAAAAGAAAACTAGCTCTTAGCTGGATGGACCCATTTGAAGTTAACAAGTGAGAATTTCTGGGTTTCTACTCCTAAAACTGGGTTACAGAAGGATTAGAAAGTTGGTGTTCAAGAATCTCTTTGTCAGAAAGTTAGGGTCACTACGGAACCTTTACCGTTAGGGAGGTTAGGTTACAGTTAGAGTGCACTCTGGTAGAATTGAAGGACTGTGTTGCTTGAGATTACATTCCTCTGTATTTCCTGTAATTTGGGAGTTAGGTCTAGAAATTTGTTTAGATTCATTTGCTATTCTTTTGGCAAGAATACCTCATAGATGGTGGTTTGTATTTCTACCAGGAGGCACAGAATGTCCAGTTGTCTCTCGTCTTGGGATGTTAGTGCTGTTGGTGGGGATTATCTTGTCATTCCCTTTTCATGTATTAGCTGAAATATTTATACGAAGAGAAATTTTTTTTTTCCATCTATTATCAGGTTACTCCGAGGAACAGTTAGAGTATGACTATTTATTTACCATGATTCAAGATAATCATTTTGTTTCCTAACATTCTCCAAAGATGACCAGGGAGGTGTTTTTCTTTTTGTTTTTTAAAGTATAGTTATGAACTTACAGATTCACATTTTTTATGTGTTTCAGTGTATTTCAGTGTTTTTGTACTTTTTTGGATAAATACCCAGTAGTGCAAGTACTGGATCATAGGGAGGTTCTATTTTTAACTTTTTGAGGAACCTTCATGTTGTTTTCCACAGTGACTGCACGAATTTTGCATTCCCACCAACATTGTAAGAGGGTTCCCCCTTTTCCCATAGTAATATTTTTTAATGTCGCCTATATCCTCTGTGCGTTGTGCTGTCTGAATGCTCTTTATCCGAATTGAGAAGAAATCAATAGGGTTAGTCAAATTAGTCATCTCTTTATAAAATACCAATCTTAAAACTACCATGTATAGTTATGTTTTGATTTTATGTATCCTTGTAAACAAGGCTAAATCTGCTGCTCCTAATGTATTTATTGTTTGGACTACAGAAGGTATTAAATTCAACTCTTAAATTTCTACACAAAACTTAGTTCTTTCAAAATTTTTATTTATATTCAAGTTAGTTCACATAGAGTGTATAATATAGTGCATTATTAGTTTCAGGAGTAAAATTTAGTGATCAGTTGCATACAACGCCCAGTGCTCATTCCATCACATGCTCTCCTTAATGCCCATCACCCAGTTACCCCATCCTCCCACCCCCTTCCCTGAAGTGCCCCTCAGATAAAACTTTTCTCATAGACCATTTTCTAGAGCAGTTACAGATTCACAGCAGAATTGAGGAGAAGGTACAGAGATTTCCTGTATACCCTTTCCCTACAGTCTTCTGTTATCACCATCTGCACCAGGGTGGTACAGTGGTTATAGTGGATGATGTGCCTATACTGGCAGTGCATCATTTCACCCAGAGCCCATGGTTTACTCTAGGGGTCTCTCTCAGCGTGGTCTGTTTTATGGATTTGGACAGGTATAAATGACATGTACCCACCATTCCAGTAACTTACTGGGTGTCTTCACTGCCATCAGACTCCTCTGTGCTTTGCCTAGTCTTCCAATTCTTCCCTGAAGCCTTAATTTTTAAAATTTAATTTTAAAATGAGCTTATATTAAAACCTCGGAAGTTAATTTTATGCAGGTCATGTCAGCTCGTCCCTTTCAGTGAAAATAACTATTAGGAAATACTTGTAATGAAAGCACTGCATCAATACTGTAGAATTGGAATCAGATGCCTTCATTTTCACATGCAAAGTCCATCATTTTTTCTTCGATCTTTTATTATGCTAACAGGAATTTTATTGAGATAATTTTGATGAGTAGCAGGTTAGTTTCAGGTATATAACATAATGATTTGATATTTATATATGTTGTGAACTGACCACAGTAAGTCTAGTTGACATCCAGTACCATACATAGTCACAAATATTTTTATTTGTGATAACTTTTAATATCTACTTAGCAGGTGCCAGATACGCAATACAGCATTCTAAAGTGTGGTCACCATACCTTATATTACATCCTATGACTTACTTAGGAATTTTCTTTCTCAAGAGAAATTTTGATCACATCATAATTTTCAGTCTCGTTCAGTTTAACAAAGAGAAATTTCGACCTTGTCATTTTACCTTAAACATGGAAGTGGCTGAGTCTACATTTGGATTATTGCCATCATTTGAGTGTGGACTCTCGTGGGACAGTCTTCAACCAACCGTAATCTGCACTCAGAGAGGAGACTCCCTCATGCTGCCCTCGGACCTCTTTCTGGCCATATGATCTCTAGGTTTTATGAGAATATGAATTTGTTGAATAACTCTAAAAACAATTCAAGCAAAGGTTTAATCATCATTAACAGTATCTTATTGATGACACTCTCTACCAATATGCTGCTTTCTATAAAAGGTACCTGGTTTTTATGTGTATGGTTGACTCTCTTTTTCATTTTTTCCTTCAGTGCATTCCACTCTTTGTTCAACTTGTTTTGGAGAGATTAACCCGAGGAGTCAAAACTAGTGAGCTCCGTACCATGTGTCTTCAGGTTGCAATTGCTGCCTTGTACTACAACCCTGATTTGCTGCTACATACTTTAGAACAAATTCAGTTGCCTCACAACCCCGGACCTATAACTGTACAGTTTATAAATCAGTGGATGAATGATACAGATTGTTTTCTTGGGTATGTGTCTTTTGGATTTTACTCTACATTTCTGTTTCTGGAAAGTTGACTTTTAAAGGTATATAATAGCTTATAGAAGGATGATTTTCGGGACACCTGGGTAGCTTCTTAGGTTGAATGTCTGCCTTTGGCTCAGGTCATGATCCCAGGGTCCTGGTCCCTTGTTCAATGGGAGCCTGCTTCTCACTCTGCCTGCCCTCCTCCTTGTGCTCTCTTTCAGCCAAATAAAATCTTTAAAAAATGATTTTCATTTTTAAGAATTATATTTAGTGTATTGTTAACATAATTTTTAGAGAATTACAAATGTATTTCAGGAGTATAACCTGGAAAGAATGCAGGCTTGGAAAATTAGATATAGCCTGTCCCTACTCGTTTTTGACTTATGTGATAGCATTACTAAGCAAAAAAAATTAAGTGTCCATTGGGTTCCATGACTATTAAGTGTTTATGGGAATTGTCAAGTTTCTTTTTTTTTTTTTTTTTTAATTGTCAAGTTTCTAAGGAAAATTGCCAGTTCGGTAAAGATGTGTTGTCCCAGGATATTGAACTCTGTCCACCTAAGGGGAGCTTGTTCTTAAATGTGAGGTCAGAGAGAAGGATTATTCATTGTTAGCTCAGGTGCTGTGCTGGTGGGAGAGTTTGTCTTTATGTGAAGCACTCCTGGTTTTCGAACTTAGGCAAAGTGAGATGCCAAGTAGCAGGTACGTGCCCACCTTAAGAGACTCAACACCTATTCATGATTGTGTTATGCTAGAATTTCAGCTCTGACGATGGCTTCCTGGGAGGGTTATACCAAATATAGTCATCTTCTCGTTCTTAATAAACAACTTAAACAGAAAAAATTATATAATGTATACTGGTCAAACTTTTTTCCTTCAGAATCAAATTTCTCTTATCCTGTGTTAAAGCAGAGAACATTTGATGGATTTAGCTAGAGCCATCAAGTTAAGCCTGCTTATTACATACTGAATTTCTGAAGAGCTTTTGACAGGCACTTGGGCTTAGTGTACAGTATATGTGCTAAGAAACCTTATAGACTAATCTAATGCAGAAGGCAGAGTCTAAATTTTTCCTTTTCCCCATGGGGTAGGAATTTCATGCTGTCAAGTATAGGTATTCTTGCTTTAATAGAACTTGTTATGCCAAGCCCCAGATCTAGCACTAATATCAATCATAAATTGATATTAGAACAAGATTTACTATATTAATCACAGACTTCTGTAGCTCTTTGATGATGATAATTGGTCTATAAAACTTGATTTATGTAAGGATTTCATATGATACAAAATAAGGGATATCTCTGTATGGTTCTATTCACTGAACCCTAAAATATACCTTGGCCATTTTTTCTTGTAGTTTCTTCAATTGTCATCATTTCTCATGAACACTTTTTTTTCCTTTGTACTTTGTAGGCATCATGACCGGAAGATGTGTATAATAGGACTGAGTATCCTTTTGGAGTTGCAAAATCGACCTCCTGCAGTAGATGCTGTGGTGGGACAGATTGTGCCCTCAATTCTTTTCCTTTTCCTTGGCCTGAAGCAGGTCTGTGCTACCAGACAACTGGTGAACCGTGAAGATCGCTCAAAAGCAGAGAAGGCTGATATGGAAGAAAATGGTAAGGTCTTCTAATTGTAATGAATACTAGAATTTGATTTTGATTTGAGCATGATTTTTTTTTTAATTTTAGTCTATTTAGAGTCATTAAACAGTTACAGACTTTGGCTTGTTGCACATTTAACAAATATTTTGGGGTGGCTTTACATATCATGTGATATAAATTTAGATTTGTTCATTTTTTGACTTTTTTAAAAGATTTTATTTATTTGGGGCAGCCCCGGTGGCGCAGCGGTTTAGCGCTGCCTGCAGCCCGGGGTGTGATCCTGGAGATCCGGGATCAAGTCCCATGTCGGGCTTCCTACATAGAGCCTGCTTCTCCCTCTGCCTGTGTCTCTGCCTCTCTCTCGCTCTCTCTGAATAAATAAATAAATAAATAAATAAATAAATAAATAAATAAAATCTTTTTTTTTTTTTTAAGAGATTTTATTTATTTATTCATCAGAGACACAGAAAGAGAGGCAGAGACATAGGCAGAGGGAGGAGAAACAGGCTCCATGCAAGGAGCCCGATGTGGGACTTGATCCTGGGGATGTGGGACTTGATCCTGGGGATGTGAGGCTTGATCCTGGGAATCCGGGATCATGCCCTGAGCCAAAGGCAAATGCTCAACCACTGAGCCACCCACGTGTCCCATTTTTGGACATTTTTTCTTTTTTTTTTTTTTTTTTATTGGAGTTCAATTTGCCAACATATAGCATAACACCCAGTGCTCATCCCATCAAGTGCCCCCCTCAGTGCCCGCCAACCAGTCACCCCCACCCACCTCCCTTTCCACCACCCCTTGTTTGTTTCCCAGAGTTAGGAGTCTCTCATGTTCTGTCTCCCTTACTGATATTTCCCACTCATTTTTTCTCCTTTCCCCTTTATTCCCTTTCACTATTTTTTATATTCCCCAAATGAATGAGACCATATAATGTTTGTCCTTCTCCGATTGACTTATTTTACTCAGCATAATACCCTCCAGTTCCATCCACATTGAAGCACATGGTGGGTATTTGTCGTTTCTGATGGCTGAGTAATATTCCATTGTATACGTAGACCACATCTTCTTTATCCATTCATCTTTCGATGGACACCGAGGCTCCTTCCACAGTTTGGCTATTGTGGACATTGCTGCTATAAACATCGGGGTGCAGGTGTCCCGGCGTTTCACTGCATCTGTATCTTTGGGGTAAATCCCCAGCAGTGCAATTGCAGGGTCGTAGGGCAGGTCTATTTTTAACTCTTTGAGGAACCTCCACACAGTTTTCCAGAGTGGCTGCACCAGTTCACATTCCCACCAACAGTGCAGGAGGGTTTCCTTTTCTCCACATCCTCTCCAACATTTGTGGCTTCCCGCCTTGTTAATTTTCCCCATTCTCACTGGTGTGAGGTGGTATCTCTCTGTGGTTTTGATTTGTATTTCCCTGATGGCAAGTGAGGCAGAGCATTTTCTCATGTGCGTGTTGGCCATGTCTATGTCTTCCTCTGTGAGATTTCTGTTCATGTCTTTTGCCCATTCATGATTGGATTGTTTGTTTCTTTGGTGTTGAGTTTAATAGGTTCTTTATAGATCTTGGAAACTAGCCCTTTACCTGATATGTCATTTGCAAATATCTTCTCTCATTCTGTAGGTTGTCTTTGAGTTTTGTAGACTGTATCCTTCGCTGTGCAAAAGCTTCTTATCTTGATGAAGCCCCAATAGTTCATTTTTGCTTTTGTTTCTCTTGCCTGTGGATGTATCTTGCAAGAAGTTACTGTGGCCAAGTTCAAAAAAGGTGTTGCCTGTGTTTTCCTCTAGGATTTTGATGGAATCTCATCTCACGTTTAGATCTTTCATCCATTTTGAGTTTATTTTTGTGTATGGTGTAAGAGAATGATCTAGTTTCATTCTTCTGCATGTGGATGTCCAGTTTTCCCAACACCATTTATTGAAGAGACTGTCTTTTTTCCAGTGGATGGTCTTTCCTCCTTTGTTGAATATTAGTTGACCATAAAGTTGAGGGTCCACTTCTGGATGCTCTGTTGTGTTCCATGGATCTATGTGTCTGTTTTTGTGCCAGTACCACACTGTCTTGATGACCACAGCTTGGTAGTACAACCTGAAATCTAGCAGTGTAATGCCCCCAGCTATGGTTTTCTTTTTTAAAATTCCCTTGGCTATTTGGGGTCTTTTCTGATTCCACACAAATCTTAAGATAATTTGTTCCACCATTTTTGGACATTTAAATTAAATTTTTGAGCTTAATGAATTTCATTACACTCTAGGAAATACAAATACATTTGTAACAGAATCAAATGATTTTGACAATAAGTTAGCAACCAGTATTTCATTTTCTTGTTTGTGCCAACAGTCTCAATGGAGTCCCCAGCATGAATTAAATGAACCATTAGTTAAGAGCAGAAGTGTCACAATAGCAGATTAATAGAGAGTGCCCAATATGTTTTTCTTTAATGGTTCTTAATCAGAAATTGTAATTGAGAGATAGTTATGGTTTATACATTGATAAATTTAGAATGAAGTACACAAATAAAGGTTATTTGCTTAATGGAAAGTCAGAATAAGATTGTTAAGAGTCAAGGATATAAGTTCTTTATTTTATTTGAGGATACTGCCGAAAACTACTTACTTGGGCCCAGGAGGTAACATTAACCAACTCCAAATGGAATTTTTCCTCTTTGGGTTTGAAACAGACATTTCTTTAGAGGAGAAAAATCAGAACTTATTATAGAAAACATACTTCTTTATTTTTGATGCTAAATTCTATGGTTTTAGCAAATGTAGATTTAAAACATTTTGCATTTAACTGGCATCATCCTGGTTTGTTCGTGTACAAGGAATGGTACCCTTCGCTAACCCAGAGCACATCTTCTGATCTAATTTGTTTTTGTTTCTTAAATTTTCTTTTGAGAGAGAGGGAGAGCACACATGTGCATGCACATGAACTGAGGTGGGGGAAGAGCGGTGCAACAGAGGCATAGGGAGAATCTGAACCATGCCCAGTGCAGAGCTGGATGTGAGGGTCAGGCTCATGACCCTGAGATCGTGACCTGAGCCGAAATCAAGTCAGGGGCTTAACCAACTGAGCCACCCACGCACCTCTAATTTGTTTTTCTGAATATTATGTAGGACTTTTGCAGTAATGTTTATTAGAAGGGTTTTTTTTTTCCTAAGTGTAGGCCAACAATTACAGAATTCCTTTTTTTTTTTTCAGAGAGTTATAGTATTCTCTAATTTTTTGTTTTGTAAACTGTTGGTTTACTTTTTAAAGATTTTATTTATTTATTCATGAGAGACACACCTCTCTTAGGGGGAAGCAGGCTCTCTTAGGCAGCCTGATGTGGCACTTGATCCCAGGACCCCGTGATCACGACCTGAGCCACCCATGCACCCCTGAAAACTGTTGGTTTATTTTTATTTAAAGATTTTATTTATTCATAAGACACACACATACATACACACACAGAGGCAGAGACACAGGCAGAGGGAGAAGCAGGCTCCATGCAGGGAGCCCAATGTGGGACTCGATCCTGGGTGTCCAGGATCATGCCCTGGGCTGAAGGCAGGCGCTAAACCACTGAGCCACCCAGGGATCCCTAAACTACAACTAATATGACTTGAGAAAAAATTTTCTAGTACTTTCCCAAATTTTTCTTTTGAATTTCCACTGAAGTATAAAATGATTAATTAGGAAAGGTATTTCTTAATGTCTTTGTAATTGTACCTTTGTCATGTATGTATGATCAAAACTATGATTTCTTGCCTTATCCCTAAGACTACTTTGCAGTTTAATTCAGGTGCTTCAGTGTGGTATGCTTTATAGAACTATTTTTGGAATACTATTGCCTAGTTTGGGTTTTTCCCTCTTAGGTTGATTTTGTTATGCGTTTACTATCTTCTGGTTATTTACAGTACTGGGCTAACTGCTTATAACAGATCAGTACTGAAAATAGGAACAGAATCCATGATGATAATTCAGCTTTCAACTTTTCAATCCACTATTTTTTCTTTATATTTCTATAGTTTTCTGTTTCTCTTAGCAGAAATGGTCTCATCTGAGCACTTCTAAGCAGTTCATCATCAACTTAGGTAACTGTTAAGAGACCAAATTATCAGTGGGAGGTCATTGTTATTTAAAACACATGCAGGGCAGCCTGGGTGGCTCAGCAGTTTAGCGCCACCTTGGGCCCAGGCCATGATCCTGGAGACCCAGGATGGAGTCCCACATCGGGCTCCCTGCATGGAGCCTGCTTCTCCCTCTGCCTGTGTCTCTGCCCCTCTCTCTCTCTCTGTTTCTCATGAATAAATAAATAAAGTCTTAAAATAAAAAACAACCCACATGCATTGACTGCACAGTTGTCTTTTTTTTTTTGACAAAAAATTTGGGACTCTGATTAAATAGCATTTTTATATTAAAGAGTATGAGGCAGCCATTGCCAAATAGTAGTAATGTCCAGCAGACTTTAGATTTTAGGGATACTTGGAAATTGTTTTTAGTGAGAGTATAAAGTCATCTTCAACTTAGCAAACTATGATAAAGGTTTAGTTTTAGAATTTCATGTAAAAATAGGTGGTAGTTTTAACATTTTCAGAATGTTTTGTCCTTCTGTGTTTTCATTCCTCTTAAATAATTAATGGATTCACAGAGGAGATTTCAAGTGATGAAGAGGAGACAAATGTAACCGCCCAAGCGATGCAGTCAAATAATGGAAGAGGTGAAGATGAGGAGGAGGAGGATGATGACTGGGATGAAGAAGTATTGGAAGAAACTGCCCTTGAGGGATTCAGCACTCCACTTGACCTTGATAACAGTGTGGATGAATATCAATTTTTTACACAAGCTCTGCTAAGTATGTCTTTATTCCTTAAATCTTTAGATGTTTTCTCTAAACTCTATCTTCATTTCCTTCTGTTAGAAGTTGTTTTGGGATCTTCCCAGAATTGGTTTAGATGTTAAATTTGGTTTTAGTTGTACTGAGTTTGTGGTTAGCCGTCCAAATGGAGAAACCCGAGAGCTTAGGGGTTAGTTTTGCCTAAAAGTACCAATTTGAGTTCTTGGTGTGGGAGTAATGCTATAGCTGCAGGTATTGTGAGAATCTGGAGGGAAATGGCAGCACCTGAGTAGAGGTATTTGCCAAGATCTGGAATTTAGGGAGCACACTTAGTAAAACATAACTAAGGCGCAGGGGGGAAGAGATGGTGAAAGAGGCAGAGGACTGGGCAGAGCAGAGTTTTGCCATGTCTTGACCTTCCTCTGATAGCCCCACGTGGTTGGATATTTCTGAGTCGGGTACTCAGAAATAATCCTTTGCTGGAATAAGTTTTGCCACTTTGTGTTTGTTACGGTCTCGTACTCTTTGTCTCTACCTGTACGATGAAGTGATTGCAGACTTTGATCATGTCACTTCTGTTCTCTGAAACGATCATTGTCACTAGATTCTCTTTTTCTTCTCTTCTGTTCTCCGTGGCCCCCAAATGCAACAGCTGTGCAGAATCGTGATGCTGCCTGGTACCAACTACTCATGGCGCCACTCAGTGAGGACCAGAGGAGGGCGCTGCAGGAGGTGTACACCCTGGCGGAGCACCGGAGGACAGTAGCAGGTCAGCCAGCCAGATTTCTAGATCAGAGGGCATGTATTAGCGGGCCAGTAGTCAGCCTTGTGGCACCTAAAGACTGTTTTAAAAATTGTTAGAGGTCAACTTTGTAAGATAATAAGGAATTATTATTGTAGGATTTTTAAAAATTGTTTTTAATCACTCATGATAACTTAGCTCTGCAAAATCCTGTGCATTAATATGTGTCTTTTAGTGGTGCTGTTATTTAGGTACTTACCCTCTATTTTAGAGCCAAAGTTAAGACGTAAAGGTGGGGATGAGTCTTGGTGAGGGAGAGTTAATCAGTTGATCACCCATCTAAAGGTCTTAACCATAAACAGATAGACTAAAGGCCTTTCACAAGTTCTTGCAAGGAGCTTGTCTTCCCAGAAATGCAACACTCTTCATTTCTTTTTGCTGGGCTTTACATGTTGGGAGTTCTTGTCGATTTTCAGTTTTTGACCTGGAGAAATTATTTTGTGCAGACATTATTGTGGTCACTCCTAGAAAACAAATCATGGAGCAGGCACCTGTGATTTAGAGCCTAAGTTCTGCATAGACTTCAGTTGTCAGCCCTGCACAGTCTGTATCAGTCCCCCGGATATGAGAATTCTGGGCACTTCCAGCAGTCTCTGGATCTATGAAAATACAACTTTGAGACTTGTTTTCATTTTGCTTATTTTTACTGGAAGTTGAGTTAGGGGAGGTAAAGTTTTTGTGGGTTTTTTTTTTTTTTTTGGCAGTTTTTCTGGGATAGTAAACCTAACTACTTACTCACATAGCCCTGTTAAAGGCTAATGCTCAGGGACTTGCTGGCAAGATGGCTGAGTAGGAAGACCTCAAGCTCACCTCATCCTACTGATACAATTAGGTAACACTCACGTCAGAGTAAATGACCCAGAAAATGACTTGAAGACTGGCAGAACAAAGGAAAATCAGTAACATAAGAAACAAGTGTAGGTGCGGGTGTGAAGAAAAAAGGAACATTCGTACACTGTTGACGGGAATGCAAATTGGTGCAGCCACTGTGGCAAACAGTGTGGGGGTTCCTCAGGAAGCTACAAATAGAGCTACCATATGATCCAGTGATTGTACTACTGGTATTTACCCAAACAATACAAAAACACTAATTTGAAGAGACGCATGTATCCCTATGTTTACTGCAGCATTATTTATAGTAGCGAAATTGTTGGAGCAGCCTAGATGTCTATTGATAGATGAATGGATAGAGAAGATGACATGTGTATATATACAATGGAATATTATTCAGCTATAAATAAGAATGAAATCCTGTCATGTGCCACAGTATGGATGGATCTAGAGAGTAAAGTGCTAAGTAAAATAAGCCAGTCAGAGTATGACAAATACCATATGATTTCACTTATATGTGGAATTTAAGAAACAAATTAACAAAGGGGGGAAAAAAAGACCAACAAAAAACAGACTCTTAACTATTGAGAATGGATATGGTTTCCAGAGGAGAGCTGGGTGGGGGATGTGGGAAGTAGGTGAAGGGGATTAAGTACACTTATCTTGATGAACATTGAGTAATATATGGAAGTGTTGAATCACTGTACTGTACACCTGAAACGAATATAACACTATTTGTGAACTACACTAGAATTAAAACAAGTCTACTGCTCATTTGGGCAGAATAATATCATGAGTCATGTTCCTTCACAATGCTAAGTATAAAGAACTCTAGCTCATTTGAGGTTATTTCTAACTTTGTCACCTTAAATACTCTTTTCCCCCCCTCGCTAGAGGCAAAGAAGAAGATTGAACAACAGGGAGGCTTCACGTTTGAAAACAAAGGAGTCCTCTCTGCATTTAACTTTGGGACTGTGCCTGGCAACAACTGAAAGAGGGAAGTCAGCCTACCAAATGTCATCCCACATTGTACTTACTTCACCAAGGGGATGTGAAGGTCGCGGGGAGGAAAAGAGTGGGCTGCTCTTCAGCACCCACCTGCTGTGCCCATTAACTCGGGCATCAGGCAGCACTTTTATCCACTCCCTCTTCCCCTTTGACCTTTCTCACCCCGAAATATAGATTCTAAGCAGCTACTGTAATGTATGAAATTAAAAGAAGACATCATCAGTGAGCAGAAAAGGACAAATCCTATTCTCCAAAGGATGAATGACCAAGGTGGTTTTAGAGGATTGAATCGAATTGCACGTCTCAGGTTTCCGCCATGCAGAATCAATGGGGTTATGGGATAACAGTGCCTTCTGTTGTACAGGAATTATCTGAAAAATTTTTTTGGAGTGCATTGCAATTTTTTTTAAAGCATAAAACATATTTCTAGATATAATGTAAACTTTGGCTATATGTTGACTTATTCTGCATTTTACCATGTGAATTTACTGTTAGGCAGTTAGCTACAAGTCACTCTGGTTTCAAAAACATCCCTGCTCTCCTCGCTCCTCCTGCTGCAGGGAGCTGGCTTCAGGGGTTGGAAAATATGCACTGGCTCTGGGTTTTCATCAGATGTTTTGTGGCTTTCCTAATAAGTGTCTTAGTCCCTCTTCCATCATATTTTTGAGCCCTAAGAGAGGTGGTATTTCTTTTGGAGTCAGCAAATATGAATATAAATTTCATTTATAACCTTGTAAGTGCAAGACTCCAAGGTCTCTTGGCAGCAAGTGGCAGGAACTCTTTAGTTACTGGAATTAACAGTAAGCCCGAGTATATTCTGAATCATGTACTTAATTATGTAATGAATTGATAATTATACTAAAGCACATTGAACTTCTCTGAGAAAGGTGCTGCCTAAGCACGTGCTCTTGGGGCTTGCATTTTTAACGTACCATTCCAAGCTATGTTGGACCTAGGTCCAAAACATTTTCTAACAAAATCTTTTTATCTAGGATAAAGACCCAAATGAATTTAACTTCTACTTCTCACACGTCTGAATTTTCTCCTACCTAACTCATTCTAGTCTTTATTTTAGCTAAGTTCAGCTTGTTACTTTTTTCACGGGGTGGGCTCTTGGTCAGCTGCACTCTTAGATGGTAATGATGCCTACAGGAAATATTGCAGATGGAGCTTATGGCTGTTTTTCTGAACAAATTCAAGACTGAAATATGGATCATAGTGTTTTCATACAGTAAGGTGAAAGTGTATTTTCAAAACGATGTATTACTGGATGTGATACAGTTTTCCATTTTGTGAAATGTCTGCAGCTTACAGTTCCCCTCAGTGACTGGAGAAATTTTCTCCAGGTGTTTCCTATATCACTATCCCTTGTTAATATTAACTCTTTTTAGAAGTTTAGGTTATTTAAGTAGTTTTTACAGAAGTAGCCTAAGAAGCCATGAGTTTCAGAGTTAAATGATCCCTCCCTTTCCTCTGTCCCTGAGGCATTGATAGTGAATGTGCCAGCTGGCAGAAGAGAAAGATGGCACGGGGTGGGGGGTGCATTTTAGATATCTTAAGCTTTGAAACTCTTCTTGTTCTCCCCATGTCCAAAACGGTTTATTTTAACATAAATAATATGCCTTCACACTGGATTGTAAAAGGCATGTGATTTTATTTTTGTGAGGTATTGTCTTCTGCAGTATTAAAGGGAAAGAGATGTTAATGTGTATCATCCTATCTTGTTTTTGAAGCCAGGGTAGTTGTATAATTTTGTTACCAGCAGTGCTAACCTGAATGTGATCTGGTTACCTTGGAAATGCAGGAACTTATATGAATGTACTGTAAAATAAAACACAGACTGATTCCCAGGATTCTGAACCCCTCTGTGTGGAATGTTTTCTAACATGTGGAGGTACTTTCAGCAAGTGTTAAAAATCCAACAGTGTGTTTTCGATTTGGGGAGAGGTAGAGCAAGGTAGCTGCTGGCTTGGGAGGGTAATGGGTTCATCAGGAGCAGCTAGAGTGGGGAGTGGCTGGGAGCTAAAGCCTATCTATCTCATAAACCATGGTGTCCCAGTGAGAAGGATAGAAGCTCTGAAAAGGCAAAGGTCAGTAAGCCACATCAGGACCTTGAAGGAAAATTAAAAAGGCGTTGGAGATTAGGCAAGTCAAATTTGAGAGGAATGGGGACTCCCAGGGAAGATGGCAGGATAGAAGGAGCCTTAGCTCACCTACTCCTGTGGCTATGCCTAGATAAAACCCACACCAGTGTGAACAACTGCGAAAAGCTGACGACTGGCAGAAGAGACTCTCCACTGCTACGGGTAGAGAGAGGTCACTTCAGAGAGGGTAGGAAGGGTAAGATGCAGTTGGAAACCACACTGCCTTCTAAGGTGACCATGGAGGGGAGGGGCACCTCAGGCATGGCTAGAGGAGACTGGCAGACCTCCACACCAGGCACTAAGCATGGGGGCCCTGCAAGGGGA
Source organism: Canis aureus (assembly GCF_053574225.1). Taxonomy (NCBI): domain Eukaryota; kingdom Metazoa; phylum Chordata; class Mammalia; order Carnivora; family Canidae; genus Canis; species Canis aureus. Next base: position 17,927,725 of record NC_135635.1, read on the forward strand.
AGGCTAATCCCCGAACATTTGCCTTTGAAAACCAGAGGGACTTCAAGTTTTTACAAAGTCAATGGGGCTCAACATTGGGAACTTTAAAAATCAGCAGGCTCAGCTCAGAGAGCAAGAGGACGAGAGGACCTCAGGTTGGGACTCAGTTGAGTTCCCACCCTTTAAGAGGATAGCAAACAACCCCACTGAGATACGGCTTAGAAGCAGCAGTTTAAAAAAATGCCCAGGGTGTACAGAAAGATAGATTTACTAATTTCAGGACCTGTGCTGGAGGGGCAGGGATCTTTAGGAGATTTCTCAAGAACAAAAGAGGTGGCCGGGCACCATTTCTAGTCTAGATAACATGCACGCATACCTGTAGGAACCAGTGCAGCATGAACACTCTCCACCTAGCTTTGCTAACAAGTGCACCCTGCCAACTTACACTCAGAAGTCCATCCAAGACAGTGCCATAAGCTTGGTAGTATGAAAACATCCCCAATAGGGGCCAGCACCAACCTAAAATGAATTCTGCCCTGAGGAGAGGGGTAAAACAAAACCACACATACCAGTCCAAATGTGATGGTAGCAGTGGCTGTGGGCAGACATCTGACTTCAGGCCCTGCCCACTAGTGAACATCTCTCAGGAGACAACATAGGGAGAGTGCCCTGAGTTAGATGCTACTACAGCTCTGGCAAATGCCTGGTCTGACCCAACTCGGGGTAGTCCCAGACTGGTCCGTTAATAACACAGGGCCAAAACTCTCCCCACAACAGGCAAAGAAAGCCATTGCAGATGACTGGACTGAAAGTAAATGCAGCTCAGCCATAATAGGGTGCATATAACACCCATAGGAGGCAGCCCTAAAGTACCAGGTCATGGTGAACAGGGGACACCACACTGCAGGGCACCACAGGACCTCTTCTTCATAAGGATATTACTTTCAAGAGTAGGAGATATCATTAACTTTACAAACTAACACCCAGAAACAGATCCAGAGAGTTAGACAAAATGACATGGGAATATATCCCAAATGAAAGAACAGGACAAAATCACAGAAAGAGAGCTAAGCAGATGGAAATAAGTAAGATGCCTGACAGAGAATTTAATAATCATAAAAATACTCATGGATTTCAGAAAAGAGTAGAGAATCTCAGTGAGGACTTCAACAAAGAGATAGAAAACATGAAAGAGAACCAATCAGAGAAGATCTCAATAACTGAAATGAAAAATACACGAGTGGGAATAAGACCAGAGAAAGCAGAACAGATCAGTGATCTGAAGGACAGAGTAATGGATGGAGAGCAATCATAATGAACAGGAGAAAGAAAAAAAGGAGAAAAATGAGACTAGATTAAGTGAACTCAGTGACACCATCAAGCATAATAGTATTCCCATTATAGGGATCAGAAGAGCGAAAAGGAGGCAGAAAATTTATTTGAATAAGAGCTGAAACTTCTCTAATCTGGGGAAGGAAACAAATTCAGATGCCAGAGACACAGACCCAACAAAATCAACCCAAGGAGGTTCACACCAAGACATACAGTAATTAAAATGGCAGAAAGTAGTGATAAAGAAAATTTGAAAAGCTGCAGGAGAAAAGAGTTACAGAAAAGGAAACTTCATAAGACTATCAGATGGTTTTTCAGCAGAAACTTTGCAGGTCAGATGAGAGTGGCCTGATTTATTCAAACTGCTGAAAGAAAAACCCTGCAACCAAGAATACTCTATACAACAAGGGCTATCATTCAGAATAGAAGGAGAGAGAAAGAGTTTCCTAAAAAAACACAAGGGAATTCATCATCATTAAACCAACCTTACAAGAAATATTAAAGGGGATTCTTCAGGAAAGGAAAGACCATATGCAGGAGTAGGAAAATAGAAAGCAGAAGAGCAGTAAAATTAAGTATATCATAAAAAGGATTCATAAAATAAAAGGATGTAAAGTATGACATGGTATACCTAAAATGTGGGGGAGATAATAAAACTTTAGTGCTTTTAGAATGGGTTCAGACTTAAGTTGGTGGTCACTTAATATAGCTAGATGTATGTTATATATAATGCTAATGGAAACCACAAATCAAAAACCAGCAATAGATATGCAAAAAAATAGAGAAAGGAATCCAAATATTACATTAAAAAAAGCCAAAGAGAAAGCAAGAGAAGAATGGAACAAAAACAACTGTAAAGTAACAAAATACAATAAGTACATACCTATCAATAATTACTTTGAATGTAAATGGATTAATTTCTCCAGTCAAAAGTCACACAGGGTGACTGAATGGATAAAGAAAAGCAAGACCCATCTCTATGCTGTTTAGAAGAGACTCATTTCAGACCTAAAGACACATGGAGACTGAAAGTGAAGGGATGGAAAACTGTCATGCAAATGGAAGTGAAAAGAAAGCTGGGGTAGCAATACTTATACTGGACAAAATAGACTTTAAAACAAAGACTGTTACAAGAGACAAAGAAGGACCCTACTTAATCATAAAGGGAACAATCCAACAAGAAGATATAAGAGTTGTAAATACCTTTTTTTTAAAAAAAAGATTATTTATTTATTTATTCATGAGAGACACAGAGAGACAGAGAGAGGCAGAAACACAGGCAGAGGGAGAAGCAGGCTCCATGCAGGGAGCCCGATGTGGGTCTTGATCCCGGGACTCCAGGATCACGCCCTGGGCCGAAGGCAGGAGCTAAACTGCTGAGCCCCCCAGGGATCCCATGAAAGTTATAAATACTTTGCACCCAACATTGGAGCTCCCAAATATATAAAGCTGCTATGAACAAAAGAAGTAATTGATAGGAATACAATAATAGTAGGGATTTTAATACCCCACTTATATCAATGGACAGATTATCCAAACAGAAAATCAAAAAGAAAACTGGCTTTGAAGGACACATTAGACAAAAAGGATTTAGTATTCAGAACATTCCATCCTAAAACGGCAGAGTACACATTCTTTTCAAGTGCACATGGGACATCCTCCATGATGCATCACATGTTAGGCCACAAAGCAAGTCTCAACAAATTCAAAAAGAAGTCATACCATGCATCTCTTCTGAAGACAATGCTATAAAACTGGAAATCAACCACAAGAAAAAATCTGGAAAAAACACAAATACATGGAGATTAAATAACATGCTAGTAAACAATGAATGGGTCAGTCAATAAATCAAAGAAGAAATAAAAAATACACGTAAACACACGAAAATGAAAACACAGTGGTCCAAAATTATTGGGATGCAGCAAAAGCTATTCTTTTTTTCTTTTTTCAAAAGCTGTTCTAAGAAGATTATAACAATGGCAGTACTACCTCAAGAAACAAGAAAAATCTCAAACAACCTAACCTTAACCTGAAGGAGCAAGAAAAAGGACAAACAAATCCCCAAACCAGCAAAAGTAAGGAAATAATAGATTAAGGTAGAAATAAATGAAATAGAAACTTAACAACAACAAAACAAAGGAACAGACCAATGGAACTAGGAACTAGTTCTTTGGAAAGACCAACAAAATTGAAAAACCTTCATCCAGACTCATCCAGAGAGAGAGAAAGAGAGAGAGAAGAGAGAAGACTCAAAATCAGAAATAAAAGAGGAGAAATATCAACCAACAGCACAGAAAAATGAACACTTAGAATATTATAAAAAACTCTAGGCCAACAAATTGGACGGCCTAGAAGAAATGAATAAATTCCTAGAAACATATAACCTCCCAAAACTGAACCAGCAAGAAATAGAATATTTCAGCATACTGGTTACCAGAAATGAAATTGAATAATAAAAAAAATTCCCAAGAAACAACAGCCCAGGACCAGATGGCTTCACAGGTGAATGCTATCAAACATTTAAAAAAGAGTTAATACCTATTCTTCTCAAACTATTTAAAAAAATAGAAGAAGAAGGACAGCTTCTAAATTCTTTTTCTTTCTTTCTTTATTTATGATAGTCACACAGAAAGAGAGAGAGAGGCAGAGACACAGGCAGAGGGAGAAGCAGCCCTCCATGCACTGGGAGCCCGACATGGGATTCAATCCTGGATCTCCAGGATCACACCCTGGGCCAAAGGCAGGCGCCAAACCACTGCGCCACCCAGGGATCCCCTTCTAAATTCATTCTATGAGGCCAGCATTACTCTGATACCAAAACCAGAAAAAGACTCTACGAAAAAGGAGAACTGCAGGCTAATATCTCTGATGAACACAGATGCAAAAATCCTCAACAAAGTATTAGCACACTAAACCCAACAATATATTAAAAAAGTTATTTACCATGATCAAGTGAGATTTATTCCTGGGATGCAAGTATAATTCAGTATTTGCAAATCTATCAACATGATACATTGTATCCAACAAGAGAAAGGATAAAAACCATATGATTTTTTCATTAGATGCTGAAAATGTATTTGACAAAGTACAACATCCATTCATGAAAATAACCCTCAACAAAGTTTGTAGCTCAATATAATAAAGACTATATATGAAAAACCCATAGCTAATATCATATTCAATGGTGAAAAACAGAGCTTTTCCCCTAAGGTCAGGAACAAGACAACAATGTCCACTCTCATCACTTTTACTCAATATAGTACGAGAAGTTCTAGCCATAGCAATCATGCAAGAAAAAAGAATAAAAGACATCCAAATTGGTAAGAAGGAAGTAAAACTTTCACTGTTTGCAGGTGACAGGAAACTATATACAGAAAACCCTAAAGACTTCAACCAAAAAACTACTAGAGAACTGATAAATGGATTCAGTAAGGTTGCAGAATTCAGAATCAATATACAGAAATTTGTTGCATTTATATGTACTAATAATGAAATACTGAAAAATAAAGTAAGAAAAGAATCCCATTTACAATTGCACCCAAAAAAGTAAAATACCTAGGAATAAACTTAATTAAGGAAGTGAAAGACCTGTACTCTGAAAAGTATAAAACATTAGTGAAAGAAATGGAAGATAACACAAATGAAAAGATATCCGTGCTCATGGATTGGAGAACAAATATTAAAATATCGATACTGCTCAAAATAAACTACAGAGATTGAATGCAATATCTAACAAAATACCAATAGCATTTTTCACAGTGGTGGAACAAACAATTCTAAAATTTGTATGGAGGGATCCCTGGGTGGCTCAGCAGTTTAGCGCCTGGCTTCAATGCAGGGCATGGTCCTGGAGTCCCGGGATTGAGTCTGCATCAGGCTTCCTGCATGGAGCCTGCTTCTCCCTCTGCCTGTGTCTCTGCCTCTTTCTTTCTGTGTCTCTCATGAATAAATAAATAAAATATTTAAAAAATAATAAAATAAAATCTGTATGGAAACAGAAGCAACGCCTAATAGCCAAAGCAGTTTTGAAAAAAGGATTACAAAACTAGAGTTATCACAATCCTAGACTTCAAGATATACTGCAAGGCTATACTAATTTATTTTTATTTTTTTTTTAAATTTTTATTTATTTATGATAGTTACAGAGAGAGAGAGAGAGAGGCAGAGACACAGGCAGAGGGAGAAGCAGGCTCCATGCGCCGGGAGCCCGACGTGGGATTCGATCCCGGGTCTCCAGGATCGTGCCCTGGGCCAAAGGCAGGCGCCAAACCGCTGTGCCACCCAGGGATCCCAAGGCTATACTAATTTAAACAGTATGATACTAGCACAAAAATAGACACATAGATCACTAGAACAGAATAGAAATTCCAGAAATAAACCCATGATTATATGGTAAATTGCTCTACTACAAAGGAGGCAAGAGTATGCAATGGGAAATGAGATTGAGGAAACTAGACAGCTAAATGCAAAAGAATGGAACTGGGTCATTTTCTTTCTTTTTTTTTTTTTAAGATTTTATTTATTCATGAGAATACACAGAGAGGAGAGAGAGAGGCAGAGACACAGGCATAGGGGGAAGCAGGCGCCATGCAGGGAGCCCGACGTGGGATTCGATCCCGGGTCTCCAGGATCACACCCTGGCCTGTAGGCGGCGCTAAACCGCTGAGCTGCCAGGGCTGCCCTGGGCCATTTTCTTATACCATACATAAGATAGACTCAAAATGGACTGAAGACATAAATGTAAGACCTAAAATCATAAAACTCCTAGAAGAGAGCACAGGCAGTAATTTCTCTGACATTAGCTGTAACAACATTTTTCTAGATAGGTCTCCTATGGCAAGGAAAATAAAAGCAAAAATAAACTATTGAGACTATATCAAAATAAACTTCTGCATAGCAAAGGAAACAAGCAACAAAACCAAAAGACAGTCTAGTGAATGGGAGAAGAGATTTATAAATGGCATATCTGACAAGGGTTAGTATCCATATATATATTTATGTGTGTGTGTATATATATATATATAACTTAGACACTCAACACCCAAAGAACAAATAATCAAATTAAAAAATGGGAAAAAGACATGATCAGACATTTCTCCAGAGAGACATCCAGATGGCCAACAGACACATGAAAAGATGCTTAACATCACTCATCATTAGAGAAATGCAAATCAAAACCACAATGAGATGTTACTTCACACCTATCAAGACTGGCTAAAATAAAAAACAGAAGAAACAACTAGTGTTGGTGAGGATATGGAGATAAAGGAACCTTCCTGTACTAGTGAGGAAGCAAATAGGTGTAGCCACTGTGAAAAGCAGCATGGAGGTTCCTCAAAAAAATTGAAAATGAAATTACCATATGGTCCAGTAATTCCACTGGTGGGTATTTGCTCAATTAATATGAAAACACTAATTTGAAAAGACACATGGACTCCTATGTTTATTGCACCAGTATTTACAATAGCCAAGATATGGAAGCAACCCATGTGTCCATCACTAGATGAAGGGATAAAGAAGAGGTCAAACACACACACACACACACACACACACACACACACACACACTGGAATATTACTCAGTCATAAAAATAATGAAATCTTGGAGGGGAGGGGCACGATGGCGGAAGAGTAGGGTCCCCAAATCACCTGTCTCCACCAAATTACCTAAAAACCTTCAAATCATCCTGAAAATCTATCAACTCGGCCTGAGATTTAAAGAGAGACCAGCTGGAAAGCTACAGTGAGAAGAGCTCGCGCATCTATCAAGGTAGGAAGACGGGGAAAAAGAAATAAAGAAACAAAGGCCTCCAAGGGGGAGGGGCCCGCGAGGAGCCGGGCTGAGGCCGGGGCGAGTGTCCCCAGGACAGGAGAGCCCCGTCCCGGAGACGCAGGAGCTGCACCGACCTTCCCGGGGGAAAGGGGCTCGTGGGGAGTTGGAGCAGGACCCAGGAGGGCGGGGATGCCCTCGGGTTCCCGGGGACACTAACAGACACGTGCGCCCCGGGAGAGTGCGCCGAGCTCCCTAAGGGCTGCAGCGCGCACGGCGGGACCCGGAGCAGCTCGGGGAGGGGGGGGGGGGGGGCGGGCTCAGGGGCGGCTCCGCGGAGGGGGCTGCGGGGCGGGAGCGCGAATCCACCAGCGCAGGCTCCGGGGCACAGGGCGCCGAGACACAGCCCAGGATCCGGCCTCCCCTGGGACAGGCAGAGGCCGGGAGGGCCCAGGACAGCGAGGACGCTCCTGCCCCAGCTGAGCAGATCAGCGGCCCCGCCCGGAGCCTCCAGGCCCTGCAGACGGAGTTCCTGCCGGAGCTGAATCCAGGGCTGCAGAGCTGGCCCTGCCACTAGGGCTGTTGCTCCAGGGGCCTCACGGGGTAAACAACCCCCACTGAGCCCTGCACCAGGCAGGGGCACAGAGGCTCCCCGAGTGCTAACACTTGAAAATCAGCACAACAGGCCCCTCCCCCAGAACACCAGCTGGACGGACAAGTTCCAGGAGAAGCCAAGGGACTTAAAGTACACAGAATCACTAACCCCGTGGTTCTTTTTGTTTTGTTTTGTTTTGTTTTGCTTTTTGATTTGTTTCCTTCCCCCACCCCCTTTTTTTCTCCTTTCTTTTTCTTTCTCTTTTTCTTCTTTTTTTTTCGTTTTTTTTTCTTCCTTTTTTTTCTCTTTCTCTTTTCTTTCCTTCTTTCTCTCCTCTCTTTTTCTCCTTTTCCCAATACAACTTGCTTTTGGCCACTCTGCACTGAGCAAAATGACTAGAAGGAAAACCTCACCTCAAAAGAAAGAATCAGAAACAGTCCTCTCTCCCACAGAGTTACAAAATCGGGATTACAATTCAATGTCAGAAAGCCAATTCAGAAGCACTATTATACAGCTACTGGTGGCTCTAGAAAAAAGCATAAAGGACTCAAGAGACTTCATGACTGCAGAATTTAGAGCTAATCAGGCAGAAATTAAAAATCAATTGAATGAGATGCAATCCAAACTAGAAGTCCTAAGGACGAGGGTTAACGAGGTGGAAGAACGAGTGAGTGACATAGAAGACAAGTTGATAGCAAAGAGGGAAGCTGAGGAAAAAAGAGACAAACAATTAAAAGACCATGAAGATAGATTAAGGGAAATAAACGACAGCCTGAGGAAGAAAAACCTACTTTTAATTGGTGTTCCCGAGGGCGCCGAAAGGGACAGAGGGCCTGAATATGTATTTGAACAAATTCTAGCTGAAAACTTTCCTAATCTGGGAAGGGAAACAGGCATTCAGATCCAGGAAATAGAGAGATCCCCCCCTAAAATCAATAAAAACCGTTCAACACCTCGACATTTAATAGTGAAGCTTGCAAATTCCAAAGATAAAGAGAAGATCCTTAAAGCAGCAAGAAACAAGAAATCCCTGACTTTTATGGGGAGGAGTATTAGGGTAGCAGCAGACCTCTCCACAGAGACCTGGCAGGCCAGAAAGGGCTGGCAGGATATATTCAGGGTCCTAAATGAGAAGAACATGCAACCAAGAATCCTTTATCCAGCAAGGCTCTCATTCAAAATGGAAGGAGAGATAAAGAGCTTCCAAGACAGGCAGGAACTGAAAGAATATGTGACCTCCAAACCAGCTCTGCAAGAAATTTTAAGGGGGACTCTTAAAATTCCCCTTTAAGAAGAAGTTCAGTGGAACAATCCACAAAAACAAGGACTGAATAGATATCATGATGACACTAAACTCATATCTCTCAATAGTAACTCTGAATGTGAACGGGCTTAATGACCCCATCAAAAGGCACAGGGTTTCAGACTGGATAGAAAAGCAGGACCCATCTATTTGCTGTCTACAAGAGACTCATTTTAGACAGAAGGACACCTACAGCCTGAAAATAAAAGGTTGGAGAACCATTTACCATTCGAATGGTCCTCAAAAGAAAGCAGGGGTAGCCATCCTTATATCAGATAAACTAAAATTTACCCCAAAGACTGTAGTGAGAGATGAAGAGGGACACTATATCATACTTAAAGGATCTATTCAACAAGAGGACTTAACAATCCTCAATATATATGCCCTGAATGTGGGAGCTGCCAAATATATAAGTCAATTATTAACCAAAGTGAAGAAATACTTAGATAATAATACACTTATACTTGGTGACTTCAATCTAGCGCTTTCTACCCTCGATAGGTCTTCTAAGCACAACATCTCCAAAGAAACGAGAGCTTTAAATGATACACTGGACCAGATGGATTTCACAGATATCTACAGAACTTTACATCCAAACCCAACTGAATACACATTCTTCTCAAGTGCACATGGAACTTTCTCCAGAATAGACCACATACTGGGTCACAAATCGGGTCTGAACCGATACCAAAAGATTGGGATCTCCCTTGCATATTCTCAGACCATAATGCCTTGAAATTAGAACTAAATCACAACAAGAAGTTTGGAAGGACCTCAAACACGTGGAGGTTAAGGACCATCCTGCTAAAAGATGAAAGGGTCAACCAGGAAATTAAGGAAGAATTAAAAAGATTCATGGAAACTAATGAGAATGAAGATAGAACGGTTCAAAATCTTTGGGATGCAGCAAAAGCAGTCCTAAGGGGGAAATACATCGCAATACAAGCATCCATTCAAAAACTGGAAAGAACTCAAATACAAAAGCTAACCTTACAGATAAAGGAGCTAGAGAAAAAACAGCAAATAGATCCTACACCCAAGAGAAGAAGGGAGTTAATAAAGATTCGAGCAGAACTCAACGAAATCGAGACCAGAAGAACTGTGGAACAGATCAACAGAACCAGGAGTTGGTTCTTTGAAAGAATTAATAAGATAGATAAACCATTAGCCAGCCTTATTAAAAAGAAGAGAGAGAAGACTCAAATTAATAAAATCATGAATGAGAAAGGAGAGATCACTACCAACACCAAGGAAATACAAACGATTTTAAAAACATATTATGAACAGCTATACGCCAATAAATTAGGCAATCTAGAAGAAATGGACGCATTCCTGGAAAGCCACAAACTACCAAAACTGGAACAGGAAGAAATAGAAAACCTGAACAGGCCAATAACCAGGGAGGAAATTGAAGCAGTCATCAAAGACCTCCCAAGACACAAGAGTCCAGGGCCAGATGGCTTCCCAGGGGAATTTTATCAAACGTTTAAAGAAGAAACCATACCTATTCTCCTAAAGCTGTTTGGAAAGATAGAAGGAGATGGAGTACTTCCAAATTCGTTCTACGAGGCCAGCATCACCTTAATTCCAAAACCAGACAAAGACCCCACCAAAAAGGAGAATTACAGACCAATATCCCTGATGAACATGGATGCAAAAATTCTCAACAAGATACTAGCCAATAGGATCCAACAACACATTAAGAAAATTATTCACCTTGACCAAGTAGGATTTATCCCTGGGACACAAGGCTGGTTCAACACCCGTAAAACAATCAATGTGATTCATCATATCAGCAAGAGAAAAACCAAGAACCATATGGTCCTCTCATTGGATGCAGAGAAAGCATTTGACAAAATACAGCATCCATTTCTGATCAAAACTCTTCAGAGTGTAGGGATAGAGGGAACATTCCTCGACATCTTAAAAGCCATCTATGAAAAGCCCACAGCAAATATCATTCTCAATGGGGAAGCACTGGGAGCCTTTCCCCTAAGATCAGGAACAAGACAGGGATGTCCACGCTCACCACTGCTATTCAACATAGTACTGGAAGTCCTAGCCTCAGCAATCAGACAACAAAAAGACATTAAAGGCATTCAAATTGGCAAAGAAGAAGTCAAACTCTCCCTCTTCGCTGATGACATGATACTCTACATAGAAAACCCAAAAGTCTCCACCCCAAGATTGCTAGAACTCATACAGCAATTCGGTAGCGTGGCAGGATACAAAATCAATGCCCAGAAATCAGTGGCATTTCTATACACTAACAATGAGACTGAAGAAAGAGAAATTAAGGAGTCAATCCCATTTACAATTGCACCCAAAAGCATAAGATACCTAGGAATAAACCTAACCAAAGATGTAAAGGATCTATACCCTAAAAACTGTAGAACACTTCTGACAGAAATTGAGGAAGACACAAAGAGATGGAAAAATATTCCATGCTCATGGATTGGCAGAATTAATATTGTGAAAATGTCAATGTTACCCAGGGCAATATACACGTTTAATGCAATCCCTATCAAAATACCATGGACTTTCTTCAGAGAGTTAGAACAAATTATTTTAAGATTTGTGTGGAATCAGAAAAGACCCTGAATAGCCAGGGGAATTTTTTTTATAATTTTTTAAAATTTTATTTATGATAGTCGCACAGAGAGAGAGAGAGAGAGAGAGGCAGAGACACAGGCAGAGGGAGAAGCAGGCTCCATGCACCGGGAGCCTGACATGGGATTCGATCCCGGGTCTCCAGGATCGCGCCCTGGGCCAAAGGCAGGCGCTAAACTGCTGCGCCACCCAGGGATCCCAGCCAGGGGAATTTTAAAAAAGAAAACCATAGCTGGGGGCATCACAATGCCAGATTTCAGGTTGTACTACAAAGCTGTGGTCATCAAGACAGTGTGGACCTGGCACAAAAACAGACACATAGATCAGTGGAGCAGAATAGAGAACCCAGAAGTGGACCCTGAACTTTATGGTCAACTAATATTCGATAAAGGAGGAAAGACTATCCATTGGAAGAAAGACAGTCTCTTCAATAAATGGTGCTGGGAAAATTGGACATCCACATGCAGAAGAATGAAACTAGACCACTGTCTTGCACCATACACAAAGATAAACTCAAAATGGATGAAAGATCTAAATGTGAGACAAGATTCCATCAAAATCCTAGAGAAGAACACAGGCAACACCCTTTTTGAACTCGGCCACAGTAACTTCTTGCAAGATACATCCACGAAGGCAAGAGAAACAAAAGCAAAAATGAACTATTGGGACTTCATCAAGATAAGAAGCTTTGGCACAGCAAAGGATACAGTCCACAAAACTCAAAGACAACCTACAGAATGGGAGAAGATATTTGCAAATGACATATCAGATAAAGGGCTAGTTTCCAAGATCTATAAAGAACTTATTAAACTCAACACCAAAGAAACAAACAATCCAATCATGAAATGGGCAAAAGACATGAAGAGAAATCTCACAGAGGAAGACATAGACATGGCCAACATGCACATGAGAAGATGCTCTGCATCACTTGCCATCAGGGAAATACAAATCAAAACCACAATGAGATACCACCTCACACCGGTGAGAATGGGGCAAATTAACAAGGCAGGAAACAACAAATGTTGGAGAGGATGCGGAGAAAAGGGAACCCTCCTACACTGTTGGTGGGAATGTGAACTGGTGCAGCCACTCTGGAAAACTGTGTGGAGGTTCCTCAAACAGTTAAAAATAGACCTGCCCTACGACCCAGCAATCGCACTGTTGGGGATTTACCCCAAAGATACAGATGCAGTGAAACGCCGGGACACCTGCACCCCGATGTTTATAGCAGCAATGGCCACGATAGCCAAACTGTGGAAGGAGCCTCGGTGTCCAACGAAAGATGAATGGATAAAGAAGATGTGGTTTATGTATACAATGGAATATTCCTCAGCCATTAGAAATGACAAATACCCACCGTTTCCTTCAACGTGGATGGAACTGGAGGGTATTATGCTGAGTGAAGTAAGTCAGTCGGAGAAGGACAAACATTATATGGTCTCATTCATTTGGGGAATATAAATAATAGTGAAAGGGAATATAAGGGAAGGGAGAAGAAATGTGTGGGAAATATCAGAAAGGGAGACAGAACGTAAAGACTCCTAACTCTGGGAAACGAACTAGGGGTGGTAGAAGGGGAGGAGGGCGGGGGGTGGGAGTGAATGGGTGACAGGCACTGGGGGTTATTCTGTATGTTAGTAAATTGAACACCAATAAAAAATAAATAAAAAAAATGAAATCTTGCCATTTGCAACAACAGGGATGGAGCTAGAGGGTATACTCCTAGGTGAAATAAATCAGTCAGAGAAACACAAATACCAGATGATTTTGCTCATATGTGGAATTTAAGAAACAAATGCACAAAGAAAAGAAGACAAAAAAAACCCCGACTCTTAAGTATAGTGAACTACCTGGTGGTTACCGGAGGGAAGGTGCATGAGGGGATGAGAGAAACAGGTGAAGGATTAAGAGTATACTTGTCTTGGGGCCGCCCCGATGGCCCAGGGGTTTGGTGCCGCCTTTGGCCCGGGGTATGATCCTGGAGACCCGGGATCGTGTCCCATGTCGGGCTCCCTGCATGGAGCCTGCTCCTCCTCTGCCTGTGCCTCTGCCTCTCTCTCTCTCTGTGTCTCTCATGAATAAATAAAAATTAAAAAAAATCTTAAAAAAAAGAGTATACTTGTCTTGATGAGCACTGAGTAACACATAGAATTGTTGAATCACTGTGTTGTACACTTGAAGCTGTACATTAATTATACTGGAATTAAAAATAATAAAAGAGTAATAAATACAATGGAATAACAATACAGAAAAGCTGAGTGGGATGGTAAGTGCTGGCCTTTAGATTCTCATGTACTTACCTAGCATGACCGTAAGCTCCTTGCCCCATCCCTAAGTTAAGACCACACTAAAACTGGTAAATCGTAGATCAGCAAAAATTCCTAAAATAAACAACTAAATTATGTCATTGAAGTAATATAGTGAATCACAGTCCACTTTTCAGCAAGGGAGAATGAAAACTAAGAACTCCATGAGAAAACCAAGGGGAAGCTTGGCCACGTGATCAGAGACCACTACATGTGCGCATGTGTTTTGTCTGTTAAGAAGAAAATTGGGGATCCCTGTGTGGCTCGGTGGTTTAGTACTGCCTTCGGCCTGGGGGCGTGATGCTGGAGGCCTGGGTCGGGCTCCCTGCGTGGAGCCTGCTTCTCCCTCTGCCTGTGTCTCTACCCCCCCCTCGCCCTGTGTCTATCATGAATAAATAAAATCTTTAAAAATAAAAAAAATAAAAAGAAGAAAATTCTAGGGGTGCCTGGATGGCTTGGTCCCTCAAGAGTTTGCCTTCAGCTCAGGTCATGATCTCAGGGTCCTAGGATGGAGTCCCAAGTCCAGCTGTCTGCTCAGTGGGGAGTCTGCTTCTCTCTCTCTCTCTGTCCCTCCCCCTGCTCGTGTGCTCTCTCTTAAAAACTAAAATCTAAAAAAAAAAAAAAAAAAAAAAATTCCAGATGAGCCTTTAAAAGTAATCCTTCCTGACCCCATTTCACTCTCTCCTTTAAGATCAATGTACCAGTGTTGACGCTAGGTGGGTTGGAAGCTTCTAGGGCAGTCTACTAGGGAGCGAGGCCACCAAAATCAATGGACAAAAAGCTGGCAGCCGCTCAGACACCAGGGCAGCCGTGGCTGATCCCACAGCCAAGAGACTTCGGTGTGTGCCACAGAGAGGGAGGGCTGGGCAGGGGACAGTCAGGGCAGGAGGCGGTGGCCTGGCCGTGGAGGGACAGGAGAGCTGTGTTGAGGAGAGGAGGGGTGGATGGAGCGGGTGACAGGGCATGTGCTCCCTGCAGGTTGCAGGAGTGCAAGTTCACCCTGGAGATCACCCAACTTGAAAAAGAGATGTCACCAGTAGGTGGGTGCCTCTCAAGAGCTAGAAATTGGAGGCTCCCCAAAGGATTTGAAATATGCAGGAAGCTAAGAGCAACTCGGGCAAGAGTGACTTTCCCCCAGAGGACCTCCCTGGGCGTGAGGGGAAGCTCTGGGGCGGTTGGGAGCTAAGCAGCAAGGCCTTATGGGCACCTTTCAGCTGTGGACCCGTGACCCCCCCGCACTCAGCTTAGATTATAGTGACCCCCATTCCAAAAGCCTAGTGAGTGAGGACTACCCTCATTTCTCTTGCTTGGCAGTCAATCTCTCTGGAAACTTCTGCAGCTCTGCTCTCGCGGCTGATTGCCAGACCGGCTGACTGCCCTGGTCTCTCCCCATGCGTGTCAGTAAATTAGAATTCCTTTGCAGGGGGTGACCTCTGGCCTTGCCGTTAGCTCCTAACTCTTCTTTTTCATAGCATTTGTATTTTTTTTTTCTGGTCTGCCTTGAATTGCTCACACCATTGATTGCCAGTTTGAGGACAGACACTATGTTTTACGTGGTGTTTTGTACACATTTGTCTTCCTCGTATAACCCTGCAACTGGTGGCCACGCGTGGTTAATGTGAACAAATGAATGGGTATTTGAGGTTTTGCCCAGGAACTTGGAACCTAGAGCTTCTCAGAGGCTAAATAAGAGCTCAGAGACGAGTAGCAGGCACCTGGCCTTCAAGGAGAAGACCACCGGACGCAGCAGCCACCTCCGCAGTGGGATGGTGACGTAGGTAATAAATATACTGCGGGGGGAAGGTGTTGACTGTGGATCACTCGGGTCACTACCGTTAGAAGGTTCAGCGGGGTGGGGGTGGGGGGGACAGTAAGGAATCCCCCAAACTGAGAAGGTGCTGTGAGACCAGGAATGAAGCAGGTGACTCGATACAATTCACAGTTTTATCAGGGTGACTTACTGACAGCGGGGATCAAGTGGAAGACGATCCAGGCTCTGTACAGTTATCCTGGCAAAGTCTGGACCTTAGTGTGCAGATTTTTTAGAGCAAAGGGATGCATAGAAAGGCACTTAGGAAGATCAAAGGGTTCACATTTAATGGACACCTTTTTTAAGATTTTATTTATTCATGTCAGACACACACACACACACACACACACAGACCCACAGAGAGGGAGAAGCAGGCTCCATGCAGGGAGCCCGATGTGGGACTCGATCCCGGGTCTCCAGGATCACACCCTGGGCTGAAGCCGGTGCTAAACCGCAGAGCCACCCGGGCTGCCCCGACAACTAACCTTTAATTAGAGCTTGTGCCACCACCTGTGTATCAGGAAGGGGCAAGACTATATTAGCTCTAACAGATTCAATGGGAGGCCAAAACCAGCCTCCTCCTGTCCTGGCCTTCGTGGGGATTTCTGAAGCAGAAGTCCAGTTTTCGGGGTGCAAAGTGGTTTTTTTAGGATTATAAAAGACCTACCTGGTTACCTTCAGTGATAAGAGTCTCTCACAGGGATTCAGGAGTATGTTAGGTCTAACAGGTCATCATCGGCCTCTTAGTCCCAAGGACGGCTACCCAGCAGGCCCCCTGGAGCACCAGCACACACCTCAGTGAACACGGAGATAGACCTTTGTCATTACCCTCTGTAGAATATTCCTCTATAGAGTGTAGTTTTGCTCAAAACCCCCAAAGGGCATCTGGACTCCCTCATGGTCTTCAGAGGCAACATACGGGTGTGGTAGGCAGTGATGAGTGCGGTGTAGCTCTTGATTCAAGGCAAATGATACAAGTAACCTTGCTATTGTGCTGTGTCCCCTGAAATAATAAGTGTACGGGCTTATGGTTTTTGTTTTTTGGGTAGTGTCTTTTGGGCACAATGTATCACTGATGTCTCATGTATCCCTACATTTTTATTATTTCATTATTTTTCAATTTTTACGTATTATTAAAAGATTTTATTTATTTATTCATGAGAGACAGAGGCAGAGACATAGGCAGGGGGAGAATCAGGCTCCTTGGGGAGCCCGATGTGAGACTTGATCCTGGGACTCCAGAATCACACCCTGAGCTGAAGGCAGATGCTCAACCACTGAGCCACCCAGGCGTCCTGTTCTTACATAAAAAAAAAAAAAAAAAAAAAAAAAAAAAAAAAAAAAAAAAATCCTTGCCAGCATCACCGGACTTCACAGCACTTATTTTTAATTCCCCCTAGCTACCCTGTTTCTCCACTCTATTCCCTCAGCTTTGCTGCTCATAGTGTGTTGATTCAGATTTTAGCCAACCCGGCTGCTTGTGGCTTTGTTGAGTGCAGCCAGGAAGCCCCTGGCTTTCCTGAGAGTTGGCCCTGACTTCCTCTTTGCTGGCCTCCAGTATTTTGTTAGACCCTAACTAACTGTCTCTAACATTCACCCCCTCAAGGACTCTGGGCCCTTAAAATCTTTTATGGGAAAATGGGTGATGATCCATCTTCTGTAACTACTTCATGCTGGCATGGGACATTGACCCTGCCCCAGGGCTCCATAAGTCCTTGCTATCTAAGTTTTAGGAAATCTGAATGGATGGTGGGGCAGAGAAGTCATGGCTTGGTTTGGTGGGTGTTGATAGTCATTTGTTTTGGGGCATCTTTGGGGGTTGTTATGGGTCACCATCTGGAGATTTACTGGACTGGAGGCTTTAACTTCTGTGGATGAACAGATCCATACACAGCACGATGTGTTAGCTCTTGTGGAGTCTGATTTCTGTAGGAATGGAGTCAAGGGCCTCCTGTAGCCAAGTGGTTTTATCTATATGGATTCTTCTCAGGAGGAGTTAATACAGGTGCAGCGGGTGGTGTTAGCCATCACAGAGACTGTTTGGTTTAGCATGCAATCGATTAATAAGAGGCACGTCTATGGAAACAAAAGAAAAACATAGGTTAATGGTTAGAGCAAACCTAATATCTGAGTTCTAAGTGCTGCCAGTGAGATTTCTAGATGTCAGGCTTGAAGCATCCTCAAACTGGGGAGGTGGGAGGGAGAGCGAACAATGGAAATCTGATGGGTCCTTTTACTTAGTAGTTCAAATGCCCCTGATGATCCTTTTTTTTTTTAATATTTTATTTATTCATGAGAGACACAGAGACAGAGAGAGGCAGAGACACAGGCAGAGGGAGAAGCAGGCTCCATGCAGGGAGCCTGATGTGGGACTCGATCCCGGGGCTCCAGGATCACGCCCTGGGCTGAAGGTGGCGCTAAACCGCTGAGCCACCTGGGCTGCCCTGATCCTTTTGAGTGGTCCATAGACAACAGGAACTAAGATGGTCTATGCATGAGTTTTGTGGCAATTTCTCTGAAACTGACCTCAGACTGTCCAGCTTCAGTTTGCAGGGCTTTGGGAAAAAAGGGAAGGTTTGGTTCTCAATGATTCCAAGTCAGGGCAATGAAAGAAAATTGGAAAAGTTTGGAGAGTCCCCACCAGATATTCAGGGAAACCAGAACAATTCAGGATCCAGCCCACTTTTATAGGCAAACAATAAACCTCTAAGACCATTAGAACTCGAATCTAACATCCACAAAAACGTGTTATTGAAACATAATCTTTCTCTAAAATGACCCTCATTTTAGAGACAGCCGAATCAAGACTCATTTGTTTGTAAAACAAGTCCAGTTTTAACAAACCTGACCTAATTATTTACATAAGCTCAGCAAGAATAGTGATGGATCATTTAAGTTTTCTTTTAATCTGCTTTGCTGGAACTTCTCTAAGGAATTTCAGATTGAACTTGTAACAACCTCTTAAGGCCAGAAGCCCAGCCAAATACTTGGCATCAGATAAGCCTGCAATACCTGTAGATTTGGGGGAAGTCTTCTCAAGGTCCCGCCAAATACCTGGGAAGGAACTTGGCACCTGACAGGAAGTGACATTGTTTACTCACCTGGTAAGGCTGCTGGGAACTCTGAAAGCAAGGCATCTGGCCAACATTTCCAAGGGGCTTTATTGACTCCATCAAGTCAAACTTAATTCCTTAAAGCTGTGTTGTCATATCTGAGCCCATGCGTGTCTCTCTCAAACAGGACATTGCAGTCAACGCCTTAATAATGTAACCAATGTTTCCAATGGTCTCCAGTTTCTTTTTTTTTCCCCCAAAGATTTGTTAAAGATTTATTTATTCATGAGACACAGAGAGAGAGAGGCAGAGACACAGGCAGAGGGAGAAGCAGGCTCCATGCAGGGAGCCTGATGCGGGACTCGATCCTGGGTCTCCAGGATCAGGCCCTGGGCTGAAGTTGGCGCTAAACCGCTGGGCCACCCAGCCACCCTGGTCTCCAGTTTCAAGGAGAACAGATTCTTATTGAACTTATGCAAACAACCGCAGTTGCCATGAAAGAAAGAATACTCACTGACAGTTCCTGAATTCTGGACGGTTTTGACAGAGTAAATTTAAATGTTTCAGTTTGTTCACAAAGGTATATTTTATATTTTATCATATTTATCTTCTTCTTAAGAGAAGAAGTTTCCTTAAATCTGTAAGAGCAAACATTAGAGAACCAGCAATGTTTTAAACTGGAGTCATAAAAACCATAATCATCTTCCTCAATTCATTCGTCCCCACGTTACTAGTCTTGTTCTGCTTGAATGCAACTTTTCCATTAGTTCCAGAAGTTCTTAACTAGTTTAGTTTTATGATCTTAAGGATATGAGAAATCTGTATTTGTCAAATGTCCTTTCCATGGATCTCCTTGAAGATGAGAAACATTCTGCAAGAGCGTCAAAACAATAACTATAAATGACAAAAGACTCAAAAATGAACACAGTTAAAAATCTGATGAGTTCATTATAATACAGTTGACAAAGAAATCTAGTTACTTCTGTGACATATGACATTTTAATTTTACTTTTAAAAGATTTTACTTATTTATTCATGAGAGACACAGAGGCAGAGGCAGAGGGAGAAGCAGGCTCCCTCCAGGGAGCCTGATGCGGGACTCGATCCCAGGACCCTGGGACCACACCCCGAGCAGAAGGCAGGTGCTCAACCACTGAGCCACCCAGGCATCCTGTCATATAACATTTTAATAATTAGAATGTCAAGTGATGATCTTATGCCAGGATATATTAAAACTTAAGGAATTTAATGTATTTTCTGGAACAGTTATAACATGTACTCTTATAATATAACCTAAAAAGGTTAACCATCTTTTTTGGATAATGCTTCCTACATAACGTATCAAATAAATGAGTTTAATTTGTCAAAATGACCTCATTTAGAACTCAAATCTTGGGAAATTTGTTAAAAACCTCAGAAAGTTTTTACATGCCTAAATAGGATTACAGATCATTACAAAACTTCATATTTAATTATCTAACTGAACCAAGCTGGCCATAAGGGACTCTACAGAAGGCTATATAGTTGTTAGCAACACTTGACTCCTTTAATACTAAGAAGTTTCAATTCTCTTAAGTAATCAAAGACCTGATAAATACAAAAAAACAAACTTTGGTTTTCTGGGCAAAGAAAAAAAACACACACTTGTTTATAATTTCTTATCGAAAACAGACTACCAATTCGAGATAACTTTGTATTTTTAACAGAAAGTAAAACAGAATTTCAATGTTATACCTGTATATTTATAAAAACTTATCCATTCCAATCTTAGTCCTGATCACATATAAAATTTTTTCCCCCAGAGTTTTCCATTTATAAACCTTCTACAGCTCTTTTTCCTTCAGATTTTGTCCTAAGCCTTCTGTCTCTCATTTTAGGACAAAATTACTTTCTTTTACCTCAACAAAAATCTATTTGCATCCCTTACCCCTTTCTTACCCATCTCCTACTTCCTACATACAGAGTTGCTTCCCTTATCATTTCCATCACTCTCAATTACGTTTAGAAGAATTTTACTTTTAAAAACTTAGCCTCCAGTGAAAACTAGTAACTGTGAACTGTCTGTTATAGTGGAATTATTTAGATCAGAAATTTATGAAAATATTTCACAACTTCTAGAAACGTGTTTCTTTTCACAATACAACTTTAATAAAGCATAATACATATTTATTAAGAGACCCAGGTATCCTCAGTTTCTCTGCAAGAAGAAGCCCAAATCAGAAAAACCTACATTCAGTAATCAATGCTTTAGTATTCTTATTTGGAAAAGTCTTAGCCAATGAATTTAACCCAATTTATCATTTAATTTAGCAAAACTTGAATATTTTAGGTTAGCAAATATTTTGAAAGATATTTAAAAGTTTTAGCTAAACTTTTTTATCTGTTTAATTTACTTGTTCTTAATAATTGCCCAGGAGGGACACCTGGTTGGCTCAGCAGGTGAGCGTCTGTCTTTGGCTCAGGGTGTGATCCCAGAGTTCTGGGATCGCGTCCCACATTGGGCTCCCTGTGAGGAGTCTGCTTCTCCCTCTGCCTATGTCTCTGCCTCTCTCTCGGTCTCTCATGAATAAATAAATAAAATCTTAAAAAAAATTGCCCATGAAAACTTTTATGAGACAGACAAATTAACCATCAGTTTAAGTCATCTTTTTGCTGACAAATTGCAATGGAGCTTAACATGATAACATGAGCTTATTTGATCTGTAATAAACCTTGGAAGAATAGAAGTTTTATATTTAATATTGATAAGTCTAAAAACAACCTTAATTAATCCAACAACCTTGAATGTTATGCTTGTATCCACTAAAAAGTCAATCAATTTGTTCCCAATGTCAATTTTACTTGGGACTACTGTGGGGAATTGGTGGTTTAAGTCCAGGGGAGTCCTTGGGCTCCTTCATGCTGATTTGGGAGATGCTTCAGTTTGAACTTCATAAGGAGGTAGCCCAATGGTTTTGGGATGGGGATTCCTGGGTGGTGCAGCGGTTTGGCGCCTGCCTTTGGCCCAGGGCGCGATCCTGGAGACCCAGGATCGAATCCCACATCGGGCTCCCGGTGCATGGAGCCTGCTTCTCCCTCTGCCTATGTCTCTGCCTCTCTCTCTCTCTCTCTCTCTGTGACTATCATAAATAAATAAAAAAAAAATTAAAAAAATAGTTTTGGGATGCTTTTTGCTCCTTAACAGTGAGGGTAAGGGAAGCAGGAACCAATGGTGCCAGAGGCACTGAGGATGATATTGGAGCTGGTTATGCAAGCCACGCCCATGGTAATGCAGAAACAGAAGTAGGGGGAGGCAGAGGCAGAGGTGCTAAGGTGCAGCCAGTAAGGCTGAAGGCAGATAAAAGCCCAGACAGCAAGGAAAAGGAACCCCAATGTGCACATAGGTAGACTTACCTAAAGTTCGTCTGGTTGAACAGATGAACAGATGCACATTTTCTTTTCACTGACAAATATTGAAAATAGGCAGTCATTGCTGGGTCTGAGAAGACAGAAAGCTTCCCTGAAACAAAAGGAGTTTTGACAGATATGGGAATACATTGACAGCAGTCCCCGTCCATAGGTAGACCAATCACAGACAATTGGCTCCAGTTATCATAGCCATTAGCCTGGGAAATGAATGAGGGAGAAGCCTCCACATACACCAAGAATTGGGCAGCATTCATCCAGTTCTCTCAAGATATATTTCAGATCTGACACACAAAAGAAGCAAAGAGACAAGAGATTCAGGAAAAACAGAGGGAAGCATGTACACACAATCTTGATAGCAAGCTGTTTACAAGAGAGACAAAGGAAGGGAGAACAGAACAGAACACAGGTAAAGTGGTGGATTGACAGAAGTAGAACTGCCTGAGGCTGTTGGGGAGCTGATGGTGGATTGAGGGGTAGAGGGTGAGGAGAGTGGTGTCCTTGGATCTCCTAAAGGAGTATGGACAGTTAGGAGTTTTGGTATAAGGCCATAAAGACCTGACAATATGGGATTTTTTTTTTTTTTAAGAAATCAAGTTTTAATATGGTATTATATAGTTAAGACTACCATTCTCTAGTCAGACTTCCCTGTCTTCTAGTTTACAATGGGGCCAAGCAGTGTTACAAAAGAAGATAAGCATGTTTCTTTTTAAGCTTTCTAATGGGAGCTGGTCCCGATGTCTCAAAGAAACATCTTGGAGAGAATTTGAGGGGTGGAAGTAGACTTTCCCATTGTCTTCAAGGAGAGTTGACTCCCATAATGAGAAAAGGAGCAACTAAACATGGGCTCCTATTGTTCCCTCTCCTTAGAGCCTCTATAGAAGCCTGGAATCCTATTATCTTGAGGAGAGCTGATTTCTCCCAGGATCTCAATAGCACCTTTATTAGGAACTCTTCCAGAGAGTTCTGATGCTGAGTGGACTATTGGCATCCCCAGCCTGCTGTCCATTTGCTCCCTGTCATCATGGCAGTAGCTAGCATGCCATGTAATGAACTGGCTAGCCCTGGTCCCAGGGCCTGTGCCTCATCCTGGCACCCACAGTAACAGGAATGATGGCATTCCTGAAGACCCTAGGAATGATAAAACAATGTTCAATAAGTAATCCTCAGGAGTAGACATCATCACGATTTCAAGATCTATGAATATCTATCTCATTCCCCTTGTTCTTCTTCTTCTTTTTTTTTTTATTCCCCTTGTTCTGATAGGCCTCTCAACAATTGGTGGCAAACAACAGTTGCCACAGATGGAGGTCACTGTAGATTTTCATTTATATGACTCTAAGGAACTTTTTGATCTTGTCTACTTTATAGCCAGTCCAGATTGAACTAACTTCTATGTCCCATTTTCCTCTGAATCCTTGAACTGCCTGGATTGAATGACATTCAGTTAAATGGTGAATAAGCAAACCCATGAAAAAATCTTGTTGGGCAGGGTCCCTTGTTAAGGAGTAAAATGGCTTATAGCCTATTTTACAGTGACCCATGTGAACGCAACAGTGGGGGTTGCAGGAATTTTGTACTAGGAGGCAGACAGTCCACAGATCTGTGTCTCACCATCAGCAAAGGAGAGTGCTGAAGTAGGCATAAGGGCCAGCTGAGGCTATGGGGCATCAAAGTGTCCCATGACCCAGGAGATGTGGAGTATCTGCAAGGTTTATTTCACAACACAAGGACAAATCTCTGCCACTTTTCTAAGTGAACTTGATCTGCTTGGTATCAGCTTTGTGCCATCCCATGTCTGGTGATTGTCAGAGTTAGTGAACTCAAATGGGCTGAGAAGGGTGAGTCTGTAGTTGATCAGAAAAGATGAGAAGGGGCACCTGGGTGGCTCAGTTGGTTAAATGTCTGACTCTTGATTTCAGCTCAGGTCATGATCTCAAGATTGTGAGACTGAGCCCTATGTCTAGCTCTGCCCTGGGTGTGGAGCCTGCTTGAGATTCTCCCCTTCTCCTTTTGTCCCTCCCCCTGCTTGTGTGTGCAATCTCTCTCTCTCTCTCTCAAATAATACATAAATAATATCTTAAAAAAAAGAAAGAAAAGATGAGAGAAATAAGCACAAGATGTTTAATACATAAGAGAAGGACCAAAAGAAAGATTTCTGAAGAGATAGAGATCATCTGGGAATAATAGTCACCCAAGGAGGAGTGTGATGGATCTCAGTGTGCTGCTTGTGAGGATCACTTCCCTGAATGACCACGAATCACTTTCTTACAGGTTTCAGTTTTTCCCACTGGAAGTCTAAGACAACCACGTGACTCAGAGCACTGGAGGGTCAGTCCTTATATGTGTGTTTGTGGATGAGCCTAGGTTTTAATTCCCAGCAAGATGTAAAGCCCTATGGGAATGCTGCACCTCCTGAGAAATAATCTCTGACACTTCCATAAAGCTCTTAGTCACCTAGAGTGCCTTTTGACTAGAAAGAGCAAGTGTCCCTTTATTCTTCAGAGCTGAAAGTCAGTCTCTCATAAATGCTACCAAACCATCCAGTTCTCAGGCAAGTCAGAGAGAATAGAAGAAGTGACTAAGCGACTCTCCAGTCCAAAGGAGGCAAAAGTTGGAGACTCACTGATGAAAGTCACTTAACACAATTACCTATGTGATTGCCAAAAGATAGTGCCAGGTAAACTGAGAAGACCCCCCAGGGCCCTGAGGCCTCAGCCCAGCTCATCTCAAAGATGTCACTGATGGCTCTTGGTCTTGTCACAAGAAAGAATTCAAGGACAGACACAACATAATGGATGAGTGACACAAGTGGAAGGTTTATTAAAGCAAAAGTGCACTCAAGATGTGTGAGACAGATGTGAGCCCTTGGGTTTAGGTTTCTATTTTTTCTATCCTTCCTTCCTTTGCTATTCTTCTTTCCTTTTCCTTCCTTCCTTTGCTATTCTTCTTTCCTTTTCCTTCCTTCCTTTGCTATTCTTCATTCCTATTCCCCTTCCTTCCTTCCTTCCTTCCTTCCTTCCTTCCTTCCTTCCTTCCTTCCTTTCTTCCTTCCTTCCTCCCTCTCCCCCCACTTTTTTTTAACTCAACATCCCTGAGATTAAGACCTGAGCTGAGATAGGTAGTCAGACACTTATCCAACTTAGCCACCTAGGTACCCCCTGGTTTCTGTCTTTTATTGACACTCGTTAACAAAGGGGAGGAATATTCATTATTTGGGGGAGGGGTGTTATAGGTGACAGTAGGGTTTCAGCTTTTTCCTTTTTTTTTTTTTTTAAGATTTTATTTATTTATCCATGAGAGACACAGAGAGAGACACACACAGAGAGAGGCAGAAACACAGGCAGAGGGAGAAGCAGGCTCCATGCAGGGAGCCCGATGCAGGACTCGATCCTGGGACTCCAGGATTACGCCCTGGGCCAAAGGCAGGCGCTAAACTGCTGAGCCACCCAGGGATCCCCAGCTTTTTCTTTTTTATTTGGTCAGAGGTTTCTAGCCTATTTTGTCAAACATCTTGGGCCTGCCTGGTTTGGAGTACTTCCAGGACAGGCCTCTCTGACTTTCCCAATAGCAAGCCATGACTTCCTCCTTGCTGGTCTCCAGGCATTCTGTTAGAACCTAAGTAATTGTCTCTAACAGAAGGAAGGAAATAATGAAGATTAGAGCACAAATGAAATAGACAAAAAAACTAATAGAAGAGGTCAATGAAGCCAGAAGCTGGTTCTGTGAAAAGATCAACTAATTTAATAAACTTTTTGTCAGACTCATAAAAAAGAGAGAGATGGAGACAGAGAGAGAGGTAGAGAGAATTCAAATAAATAAAATCAGAAATGAAAGAGGAGAAATAACCAACACCACATAGATAAAAAAGATTGTAAGAAAATATTATAAAAAAACTACACCAACAAATTGGACAACTTAGAAGAAATGGATAGATTCCTAGAAGCCTATAACCTCCAAAACTGAACCAGGAAGAAATAGAATATTTGAATAGACTGATTACTGACAATGAAATGAAATCAATAATAAAAAAAACTCCCAACAAAAGTCCAGGACCAGATGGCTTCACAGATGAATTCTACTAATATTTAAAGAAGAGTTAATACTTACCTTCTGAAACTATTCCAAAAATTAGAAGAGGAAGGAAGGCTTCTAAATTCTTTCAATGAGGCCAGCACTACCCTGATGCCAAAACCAGATAAAGACACTACAAAAAAGAACTACAGGCCAATATCTCTGATGAACATAGATGCAAAAATCCTCAACAAAATATTAGCAAACTGATTTCAACAATACATTTAAAAAATCATTCACCACTGTCAAGTGGAATTTATTCCTGGGATACAAGGGTGGTTCAATATTCATAAATTAATCAATGTGATATATCAGTAAGAGAAAAGATAAAAACCATATGATCATTTTAGTAAATGCAGAAAAAGCAGTTGACAAAGTACAACATCTATTTATCCTCCACAAAAAGGTTTAGAAGGAACACACCTTAACGTAATAAAGCCCATAATGAAAAACCTACAGCTAACATCATACTCAATGGTGAAAAATTGAGAATTTTCCCCTAAGGTCAGGAACAAGACAAGAATGCCCACTTTCCCTACTTTTATTCAACATAGTATTGAAAGTCCTAGCCACAGCAATCACACAGGAAAGAAAATAAAGGACATCGAAATTGGTAAGGAAGAAGTAAAATTGTTACTATTTGCAGATGACATGAGACTATATAGACAACCCTGAAGATTCCACAAAAAAACTACTAGAACTGTTAAAAGAATTCAGTAAGGTTGTAGGATTTAAAAATCAATATACAGAAATTCATTGCATTTCTATACACTAATAATGAAGTAGCAGAAAGAAATTATCATGGACTTGGAGAACAAATATTGTTAAAATGTCTATACTACTCAAAGCAGTCTATAATACATTTAATGAAAGCCATATCAAAATACCAATAGAATTTTTTCCACATAACTAGAACAAGTAATACTAAAATTTGTATGGAACCACAAAAGACCCCAAACAGCCAAAGCAGTCTTGAAAAGAACAAAACTGGAGGTATCTCAATCTAAAATTTCAGGTTATACTACAAAGCTGTAGTAATCAAAATAGTATGGTCCTAGCAGAAAAATAATAGGCACATAGATCAATGGAACAGACTAGAGAGCCCAGAAATAAATCCATGATTACATGGTCAATTGATCTACTACAAAGGAGGCAAAAATAGGCAATAGATAATCGCTTCAAGAAATGATGTTGGGAAAACTGGACAGCTAAATGTGAAAGAATGAAATTGGACTGCTTTCTCACAGCATACACAAATAAAAAAGAATTAAAGATAACAATGTGGGACCTGAGAGTATAAAACTCCAAGAAAAGAACACCGTCAGTCATTTCTCTGACATCCTCAGTAGCAATATTTTTGTAGATATGTCTCCCAAGGCTAGGAAAACAAAAGCAGAAATAAACTATAGGGGCTACATCAAAATTGAAAGCTTTTGCACAGCAAAGGAAACAATCAAGAAAACAAAAAGATAATCTACAGAATGGAGGAAGAGATTCGCAAATGATATATCTGATATGGGGTTAATATCCAAAAAATATATAAAGAGCTTACACAACAGCAGAAAACTGAATAATCCATTTAAAAAAATGGGAAGAAGACGTGAACAGATATTTCTCCAAAGAAGACATCCAAATGGCCAATAGACACATGAAAAAATGTTCATTATCACTTACCATCAGGGAAACTCAAATCAAAACCACAATGAGAATATTACCTCACATCTGTCAGAATGGCTAAATCTGCAACACAAGAAACAGCAGGTATTGGTGATGATGGGGAGATAAAGGAACCCTCATGCACTGTTGGTAGGAGTGCAAACTTGTGCAAAACATTATGGAGGTTCCTCAAAAAATTGAAAATAAGGCAGCCCCGGTGGCCCAGCGGTTTAGCGCCGCCGCCCACGGTGTGATCCTGGAGACCTGGGATCACGTCCCACGTCGGGCTCTCTGCATGGAGCCTGCTTCTCCCTCTACCAGTCTCTGCCCCTCCCCGCCTCTGTCTTTCATGAATAGATAAATAAAATCTTTAAAAAAAATTTAAAAATAGAATCACCATATGATCTAGTCATTTCACTACTGGATATTTACCCAAAAAACACAAAAACACTAATTCAAAAAGATATATGCATCCCTATGTTTACTTCAGCCTTATTTAGTATAGCCAAGATATTGAAGCAACCCAAGTGTTCAACCCAAGAGATGAATGTATCAAAATACATAGAAAAAAATAGATGATAGAAAAGATCAGTGAAAATAGGAGTTGGTTTTTCAGAAAGATGAACAAAATAGATGTACACTTGGCTAGATTCACCAAATAAAAACAAAGGACTCAAAATCCAAAATGAAAGAGGGGATATTACAACCGATACCACAGAAATACAAAGGATTATGTGACTGTTATGAACAATTATATGCCTACAAATTGAACAATATGGAAGAAATGAATAAAGTTTTTAGTAACTTACAATCTATCAAGACTGAATCAAGAAGAAAGGGAAAATATGGATAGAATGATTACTAGTAAGGTGATATGAATTGGTAATCAAAACCTTCAAAAAAAAAATGTCCAGGAACAGATGACTTCACTGGTCAATTCTACCAAACATTTAAAGAAGAATTAATACCAATTCTTCTCAAACTCTTCCAAAAAATAGAAAAGGAGGGAACACTTCCAAACTTTTTTTTAGGGGGTCAGCATTACCTGGATACTAACACCAGACAAGGACTCTACAAGAAAAGGAAATTATGGGCCAATATCCCTCATGAACATAGATATAAAAATCCTTAACAAAATATTAGCAAACTAAATTCAATAACATACTAAAAGGAACATACACTCTGATGAAGTGGGATTTATTTCAATATCCACAAATCAACGTATCTTCCCACAGTAACAAAATGAAGGATAAAAATCATACGATCATCTTAAGCAGAAAAAGCATTTGACAGAATTAAATTTCTGTTCATAATAAAAACGTTCAACAAAGTGGGTATAGAGGAACATACCTCAACATAATAAAGACTATATATGATGGGCCCACATTGCCATTATACTCAATGATCAAAAGCTGAAAGCTTTTCTTTTAGGGTCAGGAAGAAGACAAGGTACCTACTCTTACCAATTATACTCCACATAGTATTGGAAGTCCTAGCCCAGAGCAAATAGGCAAGAAAAAGAAATAAAACTCATCAAAATTGGAAAGGAAGAAATAAAGTTGTCTTTGCTTGCAGATGACATATAGAGAAATCTGTAAAGATTCCACATTCGCATATACACAAAACTTTTGGAACTAATAAATTCAGTAAAGTTGCAGGATACAGAATCATTACACAGAAATCAGTTGCATTTTTATATACTAACAATGAACTATCAGAAAGACAGCTTAAAATAATTTCATCTGTAATTGCACCAAAAAGAATAAAATACCTAGAAATAAACTTAACCAAGGAAGTGAGATACACACTGAAAATTGTAAGACAGTGTGAAAGAAACTGAAGACACGAATAAATGGAAAAATATACCATGTATAGGAATTAGAAGAATATTGTTAAAATGTCCATACTGCCAAAGCAATTCAATTATAGATTCAATACAACCCCTACTAAAATTCCAATGGCATTTTCCCACCCCCCAAAATAGAAAAAACAATTCTAAAATTTGTATGGAACCACAAAGGACCCTGAATAGCTAAGCAATCTTGAGAAAGGATAATAAAGCTGGAGGTATTATGCATCCCAATTTCAAACTGTATCACAAAGCTATAGTAATCAAAGCAGTAGGGGGTATTGGCATAAAAACAGAGATTAATAAAACAGAATAGAGAGCCCAGACATAAATCCATGGACATATAGTCAATTAATTAATGACAAAGGAACCAAGGATATATGAAGGGGAAAGGACAGTCCCTTAAATAAGTGGTATTGAAAAAACTGGACAGCCATATGCAAAAGAATGAAATTGGATCCTGTCTTACACCTCACAAAAATGGATTTTAAGTGGACTACAGATTTGAACATAATATATATCGCTCTGAAAAGCTTCTGCACAGCAAGGGAAACCATCAACAAAATAAGAAAACCTACTGAATGGGAGAGAGTATTTGCAAATCATATCTGGTAAGAGGTTTCTATCTAAAATATATGAGGAACACCTATAATTTAATAGCAAAAAGACCCTCACAAGCAATCCAATTTAAAAATGGGCAGCATATCTGAAGACATTTTTCCAGAGAAGATACAGGTGGCCAACACATACAAGAAAATATATTCAAGGTCACTAATCAATAGGGAAATGCAAGTCAAAACCACAAGAAGATATCTGCTAACACCTGTCATAAGGGTTAAAATAAACACAAGAAACAAAAGTTGATAAGGATGTGGAGAAAAGGGAATGCTTGTGCACTGTTGGTGGGAATGCAAATTGATACAGCCACTATGGAAAACAGTATGGAAGTTCTTTAGAAAATTAAAAATAGATCTAGTAATTCCACTGCTGGGTATTGACCTGAAGAAAATAAAAACATTAATTTGAAAAGATAGATCACTCTTATGCTTATTGTAGCATTGCAATAGCTATGGTATTGAAGCAACTTATGTGTCCATTGATAGATGAATGGATAAAGATGTGATACACACACACACACACTGGAATACTTGCAGTCATAAAAATTGGAATCTTGCCTTTGTGATATGGATGGACCTAGAGGGTAATGTGCTAAGTGAAATATGTCAGAAAGAAAAATATAAATACCAAATTGTTTCAGTATATGTGGAATATAAAAAAAATAAAACATAGACTCACAAATACAGAGAACAAACTGGTAGTTGTTAAAGGGGAAGGGGGAGGGTATGGATAAAATAGGTGAAGGGGAAAAAAGAGGTACAAACTTCTGGTTATAAATAAGTGATAAGGATGAAAAGTATGGCATAGGAAATATAATCAATGATATTATAATTAACTTTGTATGGTGACAGATGGCACTATGCTCACCATGGTGATCATTGCATAATGTATAGAATTGTCGAATCACTATGTTGTACACCTGAAACATGGTATGTCAACTATACTTCAATAAAAATAGTTTAAAAAATATGAGTCAACAATTCCACACTTGAATAATAATGTAAGAAAATGAAAACAGTAAATAGATATCTGCATCATGATGCTCACTGCAGCATTATTTACAATAGCCAAGCCATGGAAATAACCTAAGTGTCCATCAATGGATGAATGGTTAGAGAAAATGTGGTATATGTATACACACACACACACACTCACACACACACATGCACACACACCAATTATTCAGCCCTAAAAAGAAGGAAATCTTGCCATTTGTGACAACATGGATGTACCTTGGGGGCATCACGCTAAGTGAAATAAACTGAAGACAAATACTGTATGATCTCATTGATATGTAGAAACAAACAAAACAACAAAATCAAGCTCATAGATGCAGAGCACAGATTGATGATTGCCAGAGGCAGGGTTGGGGAGTGGGTAAAATGGTAAAGGTGGTCAAAAAGCTCACACTTCCAGCTATAAAATAAATAATACATCCTGGGGATGCAATGTACAGCATGGTGACTATAGTTAATATTACTGGATTGTATATTTCGAAGTTGCTAAGGGAGATCTTAAAAGTTCCTATTATAAGAAAAAATGTAACTATGTATGGTGATGAATGTTAGACTGATATGATCATTTCAAAATATATGAACATATCAAATCATTATATTGTGCACCTGAAACTAATCTAATGTTAAGTCAGTTGACTCAATAAAAAAATTTCATTTAATACTTGGTTGAGAGAGTAACAACCCAAAAGGCTTTCCATCTACCAGAATGGACATCTAGACCAATAGCACATAATTAGCTGATTGTTAAATCATTTGGAAGCCTATACTGTTCCATTTGAATTACTAAAAGTCAAGAAAAAGTTAAAATGCCTGAAATATTCATTCTTGGGGCATGGAAACAGACACATCAGATTTACATGTAAAATAATCAAATTCATATTATTCACAGTAGAACACTATTCTATTTCTTTGTATTAACATTAGTAACCTAATTTAAATTAGTATTTCTGGTTATTAAAGAACTTCGTATTCACTGTTAAAAATTCAAGAATACAGGAAAGTGCTAAGAATAAAATGAAAAGCACTTAAAATTTCACCATCTAGTAAAAATCCACAATACTTTGTAATCTATTTCTTTTAGGCCTTTAAATCCTGAGGATTTTTAAAGTAAAAATTGTGTAAGCAGTAGGATTCTATTATTCTCATTTTTTTTGTATGAAATCAATGTATGTATATTGGTTGAAAGTCATTTAGTATTTAAAAGCATAAAAAAGTCTAATTCACACTAATACTTGTTAGCTAACTCTTTTTGTTTTAAAGATTTTATTTATTTATTCATGAGAGACACAGAAAGAGAGGCAGAGACACAGGCAGAGGGAGGAGAAGCAGGCTCTATGAAAGGAGCCGGAGGCGGGACTTGATCCTGGGAATCCAGGATCAGGCCGTGAGCCAAAGGCAGATGCTCAATCGCTGACCCACCCAGGTGTCCTTTGTTAGCTAACTCTTGTAATTCTTTTTTTTTTTTTTTTTTTTTATTTATGATAGTCACAGAGAGAGAGAGAGAGAGAGAGAAAGAGAGAGAGAGAGAAAGGCAGAGACACAGGCAGAGGGAGAAGCAGGCTCCATGCACCGGGAGCCCGATGTGGGACTCGATCCCGGGTCTCCAGGATCGCGCCCTGGGCCAAAGGCAGGCGCCAAACCGCTGTGCCACCCAGGGATCCCCACTCTTGTAATTCTTATGCAGAGCAACAATCTACAACATTCTTTTAACCTATTATTTATAGTTATATTTCTAAGTATTCTTTGATTGCCTCCTTCTTGATTTGCCCAGTGGGCATAGGACAGAGAGCCAACAATTTCTTTTGCTATTAAAAAAAAAAAAAAAAAAAGGAGAGAGTGTGAGAGCAAGTGAGGGAAGGCATAGGGAGAGGGAGAGAGAGAATCTTAAGCAGGTTCCATCTCACCTGGACTGGGGGCTCCATCTCACCACACTAGATCATGACCTGAGCCAAAATCAAGAGTGGTCCAGGGTTCAACTGAGTCACCCAGGCACCCCAGAGGGCCAACAACTTAAATATTCCCCTAATTAGGCCATATAGGGTAATTGGAAAGTTTTTCTATTATAAGTAGTACATCAGATAACATCTTTTGACACAAATATGTTTGCTATTTTGTTAGAATGAATTTCTTGAAGTATGATTGTAGATCCAAATTGCCCAACTGCCATACAGAAAGTTTGTATACACTGTCCTCTCAGACTTGTTTTTGCGTGATTAAATAGATCAGTCTTTAATTTTGTTTGCTTTTATACTTGGAAGGAAAAATTTCACCCCAAGATCTGATAAATACTCACCTACATTTCCTTCTAGGGGTCCTGTGCTTTCATAGTTTTACACTCAAGTCTTTGATCCAGCTGAAGTTTGAGCTTTAATGAGATACAGAAGTTTAATTTTTCTTTTTTTTTCTTTTTCTTTTTTTAAATTTTTCTTTCTCAAACATTAGCCATTTGCCCCAGGAACATTCAATGACTTTTCTCGCTGATCTGCAATGTTACCTTCACCAACTGTTATGTTCTTACATATTCTGGGACCTGTTTGGAAAGGAAGTTGGGGTGGGGTGGGGGAGGGTGGTAGTGGTGCTGTATGCATAGGGAGGGTGCTTCTGACCTATTAACCTGGCTGTCCTTTCACCGGTATCAAACTGCTTAAATTAATTAAATAACAGAGTTTGATATGGATCTTTCCATTATTTGATAGTGTCTCACCATTTCTTCTGAAGGGTTTCAGAACATGCCACCCCCAAATATGCCACTTTAGCCTATGGATTATTTTGAGCTGAAGGCACTCGAGAAATGACAAATGTAGAAAAAGCTCTCTGCCCCTCCTACCTCTCTACCTAAAAGCAGGACACAATATTTCCCCAGGAGAAACTTACCCTCCCTATACAAGAAAGAGAAGAATGTTCTTATCAGCAGAGATTGGGAGTCAATGGTGAAATGGACTTCCATAAACAAACCTACTAAATTAATTTCTTTTTTCTAAATTAATTTCCATTAATTCTCCCATATATTAACTAGCCACTGTTCTGACATTTATTACCGCTAGCCCATTTAATCGTATTTTGACATATACTCCCCAATTTATTGTTCTTTGTGTAAAATGATACATAGACTTTAGACCCTAAAAACCTTCTTTAGTTCATCGTTTTCCTTCCAAAGATTTCCACAAACATAAAAATATTAAATTTGTATGCCTTTCTCCTGTTAATCTTCTTACATCAGTTTAATTCTTAGGCCCAAGTCACAGAACCCCAAAGAATACAAGGATATTTTACTTTTCCTACACCTTTCCCCAGCCCCTGAGTTTTTAAAATAGAACATTTCTTAATATATTTATCAAATAGTGAAAATTGTGGTATCTTCTGACTGTAACATTTCCTCTAAGTTTTATCAGGCTGCACATCAATCACTTAAGCCCATGAATTCCATTTCAGAAATGGTTGGATGGGTTTAGCAATCTTCTATATTTGCATTATGTATAGAATACATCGATACAGAATACATTTATTCTTTTTTTTTTTTTAAGATTTTATTTATTAATGAGAGACACAGAGAGAGAGAGGCAGAGACATAGGCAGAGGGAGAAGCAGGCTCCATACAGGGAGCCTGATATGAGACTCAACCCCGGGACCACGGGATCATGACCTGAGCCAAAGGCAGACACTCAACCACTGAGCCATCCAGGCGTTCCTAGAATACATTTATTCTTGGGACAACCCATCTGATACTACAGTCTGTATTTTCTTGAGTTGTTGGTGCTCTAGGAGAATAACATCTAGCCTTTATTAAATTGTTACAATGGCAAGGCAAGTTCCTAAACCTTCTACATGTATTAACTTAAGCTGCCTAACAACAGTGAAGATAAATGCTGGTATAACCTCATTTTACACATGATTAACCTGAAGCCCAGAGAGTTAGGTAACTTGACAGTGTTGTCCAGCTTGTGGAAATCCAGGCCCATGAAGCCAAGACTGGTGCTCTTAGCCTTGTATGGTGGCTTTGATTTGTCGTGGGGCTTTCAGAGCCTGCCTTTCCCTCACCATCCTTAATTTAATAAACAATCTTTCTCTCTCTTTTTGGAAAGACTTTACTTATTTTAGAGAGAAAGAAAGAGAGAGAGAGAGCATGAGTTGGGGGGAAGGGCAAAGGGAGAGGGAGAGAATTGCCATCAGATCATGCTGACCATGAGCTCGAAGTGGGGCTCGATCTCATGAACCTGAGATCATGACTTAAGTCAAACTCTAGAGTTGGATGCTTAACTGGCTGAGCCACCCAGGTGCCCCCACAACAATCTGTTTAATTATAAGAAATCACTCACTTAACTATTTTTATGTGAAGCATGCAGTACAGTAATGTTAACTATATTCTCATTGTACAACAGATCTCTAGAACTTTTACATTTTGCAAAATCGAAACTCAAACTCTATACCCACTAAACAATAACTCCCTAAATTCCTTTCCTCCTAGCCCCTGGCAACCACAGCTCTACTCTATCTTTATAAGCCGATGGTTCTAGAGATCTCATCTAAGTGGAATCATTCACTTTCTTTTCATGACTGGCTTTTTTTCACTTAGTAAAATCTCCTCAACTTTTATCCATGTTGTAGCATAGACAGGATTTCTTTCCTTTTAAGGCTAAATAATGTTCCACTTTATATATATATATATACACCACATCCTCTCTATTCATTTATCTATCAATGTGAATATGTACCACATCTTTATTCATCCTACTGTTGACTATTGTAAATAATGCTGGTATGAGCGTGGGTATACAAATAGGTTTTCAAGCTCTTGCTTTTAATTCTTTTGTATCTATACACAGAAGTAGGATTGTTGGATCATATAGTAACTATTTTTTTTTTTTAAGATTTTGAGAGAGAGAAGGAGAAGCAGACTCCCTCCTGAGCAGGGAGCCTGACTTGAGGCTCCATCCCAGGATCCTGAGATCATGACCTGAGCCAAAGACAGGTGCGTAACCCACTGACCCAGTCAGGTACCCAGGTAAGTCTACGTTTAATTCTTTGAGGAACACCATACTATTTCCCTAGTGGCTGCACCATCTTATGTTCCTACCACCAATACACAAATGTTCTGATTTTTCCACATTCTCACTGTTTTGTATATTTTTTAAATAGTGGTGATCCTGATAGGTGTAAGGTGGAATCTCATTGTGATATTTACATTTTTCTAGTTGTTATCCAATGATGATAGCCATCTTTTCAGATACTTGTTGGCATTTGTATACCTTCTTTGGAGAAATGTCTATTTAATTCTTTTGCACCTCATTCATTCATTCCAGTATAATTAACATACTGTGTTATACTAGTTTCAGGTGTACCGTATAGTGATTCATCAATTCTATATATTATTCATTATCTTATCATCAAGGTAAGTTTACTCTTAATCCTCTCCACCTATTTTATCCATCCCCTCACCCACCTACCCTCTGGTAACCACTGGTTTGTTCTCTTAAGAGTGTTTTTTTTTTTACTTTTTCCCCCTCTTCATTTGTTTTGTTTTTTGAGTTCCACTTACAAGTGAATCATATGGTATTTGTCTTTCTATGATTTATTTCACCTAGCGTTACACCCTCTAGACCCATCCATGTTGTTATAAGCGGCAAGATTTCATTCTTTTTTATGGCTGAATAATATCCATCGTGTATATATACACCACACCTTCTTCATCCATTCATCCATCGATGAACACTTGGGTTGCTTCAATATCTTAGCTATTCTAAATAATGTTGTAATAACATAGGGAGGGATGCATATATCTTTTTGAATTAATGTTTTCATATTCTTTGGGTAAACTCTTAGTAGAGGAATGAATGGATCATATGGTAATGCCATTTTTAATATTTTGAGGAAGCTCTATTCTGTTTTCCATGGTGACTGCACTAGCTTGCATTCCCACCAACAGTGCACAATGGTTCCTTTTTCTCCACATCAACAACATTTGTTGTTTCTTGTGTTTTAGATTTTAGCCATTCTGATATTTTGTTATGGTTTTGACTTGCTTTTTCCTAATTAGTGATGATGAGCATCTTTCCATGTGTCTGTTGGCCATCTGTATATCTTTGTTAGAGAAATACCTATACATGTCTTCTGTCCATTTTTTAATTGGATTGGATTTTTTTTTTTTTTTTTTTTTGGTGTTGAGGTGAATAAGTTCTTTATGTATTTTTGGATATTAATTCCTTATTGGATATATCATTTGCAAATATCTTCTTCCACTTAGTAGGTTGTCTTTTAGTTTTGTTGATGGTTTCCTTTGCTGTGCAGAAACTTTTAATTTTGATGTGGTCCCAATAGTTTAATTTTGTTTTTGTTTCCCTTGCCTTAGGAGACATATCTAGAAAATGTTGCTAAGGCCAATGGCAGACAAATTATTGCCTGTGTTCTTTCAGGATTTTTATGTTTTCAGGTCTCACATATAGGTCTTTAATCTACTTTGAATTTATCTTTGAGTATGATGTAAGAAAGTGTTCCAGGGGAGCTTGGAAAGATGGCAGGATAGGAAGACTCTGAGCTCATCATACCCCATGTTTTCTTAAAAAAAAAAAAAATTTTTTTTTAACCCCATGTTTTCAACTAGATATCATCCACATCCCAGTCAACAAACCAGGAGCGATCTAAGTATTGGCAGAACAAACTCCACAACTAAATATAGAGAAGAAACTGCATCTGAAAGATTTGGAAAGTCAGAGGGAGCTGCATTTGTGTGGAGAGAGCAGAGAAATGGGCCCTCACACCAAGGAGCTCACACAGGGAAGACTAATCCCTATAATTTTTGGCTTTAAAAATCAGAGGGGCTGAATTCTAGGAGTTTATAAAACCAATGTTACTAGGAGTCTGGAACTTTAAAAGCCTGCTAAGTCAACTCACTTATATGTTGTCTACAAGAGATTCATTTTAGCACTAAAGGTACATGAAGATTGAAGGTGAGAGAATGGAGAAACATTAATCATGCGAATGACTGTTAAAAGACAGCTAGAGTAGCAATACTTATATCAGACAAAGTGGACTTTGAAACAAAGACTGTAACAAGAAACAAAGAAGGACACTATATAATAATAAAGAGGAGAATCCAACAAGAAGATATAACAATTGTAAATATTTGTGCATGCAACATGAGAGCACCCAAATACATGAAATAGTTAATAACAAACAATGAACTAATCAATAACAATACAAAAATAGTAGGGGACTTTAATACCCCAATTACATCAGCATCATCTAAACAGAAAAAAAATCAACAAGGAAGACAATGGCTTTGAATGACACACTGGGACAGATGGATCTAACAGATATAGTCACAGCATTCCATCCTAAAATAGCAGAATACACATTCTTTTCAAGTGCACATGGAACATTCTTCAGACTACTCACATAATAGTGCACAAAAGAAACCTTATCAAATTCAAGGAAATAAAAAAAAAATCATACCATGCATCTTTTCTGACCACAACACTATGAAACTAGAGGTAAATCACAGGAAAATATCTGGAAAGACCACAAATACATGGAGGTTAAATAACATGCTACCAAACAATGAATGGGCCAACCAAGAAATAAAAGAAGAAATTAAAAAGTACATGGAAACAAATGAAAATGAAAACACAATGTTCCAAAGCCTTTGGGATGCTGCAAAAGCTGTTTGAAGAGAGAAGTTTCTAGCACTACAGGCTTACCCCAAGAAGCAAGGAAAATCTTAAACAACATAACCTATGGACTTTATTATGTTGAGGTATGTTCCCTCTAAACCTACGTTGTTAAGAGTCTTTATCATAATGGATGTTGTATTTTGTCAAATGCTTACTGAATCTATTGAGATAGTCATATGGTTTTTATCCTTTTTCTTACTGATGTGGTATATCATGTGATTGATTTGTGAATATCGAACTATTTTGATTGCCATTTGACCTTGGTGAATGATTTTTTAAAATGTATTATTGGATGTGGTGTGCTAATATTTTGTTGAGGATTTTTATATTTATGTTTATCAGAGATATTGGCCTGAGGTTTTTTGTTGTTGTTGTTTTAGTGTCTTTATGTGACTTTGGTATCAGGAATGAATTTGGAAGCTTTCCTTCCTTTTCTATTTTTGGAATAGTTTGAGAAGAATGGGTATTATTATTTTTATTTATTTATTCATTCATTCGAGACACACACACACACACACAGAGAGAGAGAGAGAGAGAGAGAGAGGCAGAGACACAGGCAGAGGAGGGAGAAGCAGGCTCCATGCAGGGAGCCCAATGTGGGACTCGATCCTGGGTCTCCAGGATCAGGCCCTGGGTTGAAGGCAGCGCTAAACCGCTGAGCCACCCGGGCTGCCCAGAAGAATAGGTATTAATTCTTCTTTAAGTGTTTGGTAAACATTAAATGTAATCTTTGGTAACATTTTAATTACCTTTTTAAAAAAATTACTTTTCTGTTTCTTGTCTGATTGCTGTGGCTAGGACTTATAGTAAAATACTTTTTGAAAATCTTAGGGAATTTCTTGAAATAAGTAAGGAAATTTACAAGTCATTACTTAGTTCAGCATAGTAAGTATGAGAAGATAATTTATACTATTATATAAGAATTATGAGATAGAGAAAACTATTCTCAATATCTAGAAGAAATATATCAAGCGC
The DNA here is from genome assembly GCF_053574225.1 of Canis aureus. Lineage (NCBI taxonomy): Eukaryota > Metazoa > Chordata > Mammalia > Carnivora > Canidae > Canis > Canis aureus. Next base: position 17,967,742 of record NC_135635.1, read on the forward strand.
ATAGTAGTATGCTACCAGTTTCTCCATATACCTAGAAGACTAATGGCTAAAGAAATAGCATATCTTTTTTTGTTGAACTCAACTGGGCTTTAGAGTCCTGTCACCAGAGCTCTGAGCAACCAGGCACAACTGACTGAGGCAACATGTTAGGTGAAATGCATTTGTCATCCTGTCCTTGAAAACATTTACAAAAACACATTAGGTGAAGCAGAATTGCTCAGACATGCCACATTGAGAGAGTCATCGCTGCAATTTCATAATGATTACAAGCATATTAAACTCACTAAGGAATCTTCCCAGAAAGACATTATTTAACAGATTAATCTAGCACTTCCTAAATTGATTTGGCCATGGAATGCTTTGTTATATTGTTCCTACTCTAACACCATGAAATTTTTATGAAATAGATATTTGAAATATTGAAACAGCTCTCTGATACTTCCCATATAATGATCATTTATAACATTGCTGTCAATTCCCTGAAAAATGTTAGTAAGCTTTATTTTATATCTTAATATGTAGAATTTGGTCTTTACAAAAACATTTAATTTTTAAAGGTTAAAAAACGATATATTTCTTATTTAAAGATTTCATTTATTTATTCATGAGAGACACACACAGAGAGAAAGCGGGAAAGAGAGAGAGAGAGGGAGAGAGAAGACACAGGCAGAGGGAGAAGCAGGCTCCCTGCAGGGAGCCTGACATGGGACTCGACCCTGAATACCCAGGATCAGGTCCTGGGTGGAAGAAGGCGCTAAACGACTGAGCAACCTGGGCTGCCCAAAAAACAATATATTTTTAAAGATACAAGAACATTATCTTATCTTCAAACCAGGAGTGAAAATTTCCATAGTATGAGGAAATTCTAGAACACTATTCAATTTTTAGTGACTATTTTAAACCAAAAAATGAAAAAAGATTGAATAGTTAAACAAAAGGGAGGTCATTAAAAATAGGGTATCTGGGGATCCCTGGGTGGCTCGGCGGTTTAGCGCCTGCCTTTGGCCCAGGGCGTGTCTCTCATAAATAAATAAATAAATATATATTTTTTAAAGGATATCTACCTACTATTTTATACAATTGAGGAACTCAGGCCCACTACCTAAAGACTGGCTGTCATTATTCAGGTGCTTACCTAGATATGGTTTTGGCATTTATCAAAGCCATTGATCATTTATCAAATTGATTCTTTTCAAGAGATTATAGAAAATAAACCAAGTCATTAAACATCATAGTAATGGTTGCTATGAACATGTAAGTTTGCTAGACGTTTTTAAAAAATATTTATTTATTCATGAGAGACACACAGAAAGAGAGAGAGGCAGAGGCACAGGCAGAGGGAGAAGCAGGCTCCATGCAGGGAGCCCGATGTGGGACTTGATCCCACGACCCCAGGATCACGCCCTGGACTAAAGGCAGGTGCTGAACCGCCGAGCCACCCAGGGATCCCCTTGTTAAACATTTTATTATTATTATTATTATTTTTTGTTAAACATTTTAAAGCTTAATGTTTTCGACTCCCAGGTATGTGTGTTCACAGGAGTATCTGTTAAAAGAATTCAGTGTAGTAGGTGGGGTAGCAATACTTCTATCAGACAAAATAGACCTTAAAACAGACAAAAGATGATGGAATAGGAAGATCCTGAGCTCCACTCTCACGGATACAACTATTTAGTACCCACATCAGTATAAGTAGCCCAGAAAATGACCCTGAGACAAAACAGACTCTCCGCTGCTAATTGTAGAGAAGAAGCTACTTTAAAAATGGTGGGAAGGGCAGAGGCATGGTCAGGAACCACTGTCTGCAGGAGGGAGGGACACCATAAGCACAAAGGAGAAAGAGGAGCAGACCAGGCCAGGCACCAGCGACCCACACTGGGAAGACAAATTTCCATGACATCTGGCTTTGAAAAACAGAGGGGCTTAACTTGGAGAATTCTTACAATCAATAGGCACAATGCAAGAAACTTAAAAAAACAATAAACAAAAAACCCCAAAAAAACAAAAACAAAAACAAAACCAGTGCCTTGGCTTTAGGAGAACAAGAGGGCAATAGGAAACGGAGTACCTGACCTTGAAAAGACAGCATAACAACCTCACTGAGATATAGCATAGAAACAGCAGTTTGAAACACTCCTTAGGAAGGAGATTTGTTTATTCATCTCAAAATGTGTGCTGGAGAGGCAGAGAAATTTAGGAGATTTCTCCAAGAACAAAAGAGCTGGCAGGCACGATTTCCTTCCTCTGCCCCCCAGCACGGATACACAGACATCTGTGGGAACCAGAGCACACTCCCACCTAACTTGCTAACAATGTACCTGCACCCATACTCTCCTGTAGAGCAGCCCCCTATAACCTGTCATCTGTAGGAGTTCTCCAAAGTGGCTCCAGGTCACTTCCTACAGCACAGTAAGGGATTTTTAACACCCCAGATCATCCAAGTAGAAATCAATGACAAAAAGAGTACTTTTGTAGGATACATCGGATCAGATGGATCCAACAGGTATATTCAGAACATTCCATCCTAAAACTGCAGCACATACATTCTTTTCAGATGTACATGGAACATTCTCCAGAATAGATGTTAGGGCACAAAACAAGTTTCAACACATTAAAAAAAGACTGAAGTCAGGGGATCCCTGGGTGGCTCAGTGGTTTAGTGCCTGCCTTTGGCCCAGGGCATGATCCTGGGGTCCTGGGATCGAGTCCCACATTGGGCTCCCTGCGTGGAGCCTGCTTCTCTCTCTGCCTGTGTCTCTGCCTCTCTCTCTCTGTGTCTCTCATGAATAAATAAATAAAGTCTTAAAAAAAGAAAAAAGACTGAAGTCATAGCATGCATCTTTTTCCGACCACAATACTATGAAACTAGAAACCAACTAGAAGAAAAGGTCTAGAAAAAACACAAATACATTAAGGTTAAATAATATGCTATTAAACAGTAAATAGGTAAACCAAAAAGTCAAAAAGAAAAGAATACAGAGAGACATAGGAAAATGAAAACACAATGGTCCAAAAATCTTTGGGTTACAGCAAAAGTGGTTCTAACAGGGAGGTTTAATTAATTAATTAATTAATTAATTTTAACAGGAGGTTTATAGCAATACAGGCCTACCTCAAGAATCAAGAAAAATTCCAAACAAATTAAACTTACACCTAAAGGAGCTGTAAAAAAAAAAAAAAAAAAAAAAAAAAGAAAAAACAGAACCCCAAACTAGTAGAAGGAAGGAAATAAGATTAAAGCAGAAATAAATAAAATATAAATTAAAAAACAACAAAACAGGTGAGTAAAACCAGGAGTTGGTTCTTTGAAAAGATCAACAGAACTGAAGTGCCTGGGTTGCTCAGTCAGTTGAACATCCAACTCTTGGTTTCGATCATCATCTCAGGATCATGAGATAGACCCCTGCGTCAGGTTCTGTGCTCAGTGAGGAAGTCTGCTTGAGATTCTCTCTCTGCCTCTCCCTCTGTCCCTCCCACCCTGCTCTCTCAAATAAATAAATAAATAAATATTAAAAAAAAATCAACAGAATTGATAAAACTTTAGCCCAATTCATGAGAGAGAAAGAGAGAGAAAGGCTCAAAATCAGAAATAAAAGAGGAGTAACAACAACCAACATCACAGAAATACAAAAGATTGTAGAATATCATGAAAAATTATATGCCAATGAAGTGGACAACCTAGAAGAAATAGATAAATTCCTAGAAACATAACCTCCTAAACTGAATCAGGAAGAAATAGAAAACTTGAATAGATTAACAGCAATGATGTTTAATCAGTAGTCCAAAAATTCTTAACAAACAAAAAGTCAGAATCAGATGGCTTCACAGGTGAATTATACCAAATATTTAAAGGAGAATTAATATTCATTCTTTTCAGGGATGCCTGGGTGGCTTAGTGGTTGAGCATCTGACTTCAGCTCAGGTCATGATCCTGAAGTTCCCGGGGTCGAGTCCCACATTGGGCTCCCTGCATGGAGCCTGCTTCTCCCTTTGTCTATGTCTCTGCCTCTCTCTGTGTCTCTCATAAATACATAAATAAAATCTTTAAAAAATATTCATTCTTTTCAGACTATTCCAAAAACAGAAGAGGAAAGAAAACCTCCAAATTCATTCTATATGGCCAGCATCACTTGATACCAAAACCAGATAAAGATACTACAAAAAACAAAAAAACAAAAAAACTATAGGCCAATATTTCTGAGGAATGTAGATTTAAAAAATCCTCAACAAAATATTAGCAAACCAAATCCAACAGTACATTAAAAAAATCATTCACCATGGTCAGTTGGGATTTATTCATGAGATACAGGTGTTGTTCAATATCTGCAAGTCAGTCAACATGATACAGCACATGGACAAAAGAATGAATAAGAACTATATGATCATTTCAATAGATGCATAAAAAGCATTTGCCAGAGTACAACATCCATTCATGATAAAAAAAAACCCTGAAAGTAAGTTTAGAGGGAACATACCTCAAAATAATAATAACAGCCATGAAAAACCCTCAGCTAACATTATACTCAATGGCAGAACACAAGACAAGGATGTCCACTCTCACCACTTTTATTCAACATAGTACTGGAAGTCCTAGCCACAGCAATCACACAAGAAAGAGAAATAAAAGGTATCCAATTTGGTAAGGAAGAAGTAAAACCTTCATTATTTGCCAATGACATGAGACTACATATAGAAAACCCTGAAATGCCATTGAAAGTCTACTAGAACTGATAAATGAATTCAATAAGGTCATAGGACACAAAAATCAATTTATAGAAACCCATGCATTTATATATGTACTAATAATTTCTCTTTCTAATCCTTCGTTAAGAAAATAGTCTCATTTATAATTTCACCAAAAAGAATAAAATACTTAGGAATAAACTTAACCAAGAAGGTGAAAGACCTGTACTGCCAAAACTATAAAGCATTAATGAAAAAGATTGAAGATGACACAAAGTGGAAAGATATTCCATACTCCTAAATTGGGAGAATATTGTTAAAATGTCCACAACTACCCAAAGTCATCTACAGATTCAATGCAATCTTTATCAAAATAGCAACAACATTTTTACAGAGCTAGAATAAAAAATTCTACAATTGGTATGAAACCACAGAAGACCCCAAATGGCCAAAGTAATCTTGAGAAAAAAAAAAAGCTAGATTTCAAATTCCAGATTTCAAATATACCACAAGCTGTAGTAATCAAAACAGTATGGTACTGGCACAAAAAACAAATACATTGATCAATAGAACAGACAGGAGCCCAGAAATAAACCTATGATTATATGGTCAATTAATCTACATCAAAGGAGGCAAGAATAGGCAATGGAAAGAGGTATAGTCTTCAACAAGTGGTGTGGGGGTAATTGGACAGCTACATTCAAAAGAATGGAACTGGACCACTTTCTTATGCCATACACAAAGATAAACTCAAAATGGATTAAAGACCTCAATGTGAGACCTGAAACCTAGAAGAGAGCACAAGCAGTAATGTCTTTGACATCTGCAGTAGAAACATTTTTCTACATAGGCCTTCTGAGGCAAGGGAAACAAAAACAAAAACTGTGGGGACTACATCAAAATAAAAAGCTTTTTTTTTTTTTTTTGTGGCACAGCATAGGAAACCATTAATAAGACAAAAGATGGTTCTGAATGTGAGAAAATACTTGCAAATGATATCCAAAGTGTGTAGTATCCAAAATATATTAAGAACTTCTACAATTCAACATCTAAATAACAGATTATCCAATTAAAAGTGGGCAAAAGACATGAATTGATATTTCTCCAAAGAAGACATCCAGTTGGCTAACAGACACGTGAAAAGATATTCAACATCAATCATCATCAGGAAAATGCAAATCAAAACCACAGTGAGATGTTACCTGTCAGAAAGGCTAAAATAAAAAAACCCTAAGAAACAGCAAGTTTTGGTAAGGATATGGAGAAAAAGGACCCCTTATGTACTGCCAGGGAAAATGCAAACTGGTGCAGTCACTGTGGGAAACAGTATGGTGTTTCCTCGAATTAAAAATAGAATCAACATATGATCCATTTGTTCCTCTACTAGGAATTCACCCAAAGAATACAAAAACACTAATTTAAAAAGATACATGCACTCCTATGTTTATTACAAGAATACAATAGCCAAGATATGGAAGCAACCCAAGTGTCCATCACTAGATAAAGAGATAATGAGGAGGTGGTGTATATATACATATATACAGTGGAATATTATTCAACCATAAAAAATGAAATCTTGCCATTTGCAACTAGTATAATGTTGAGCAAAATAAGTTAGTCAGATAAGGCTAAGTACCATATGATTCACTCATATGTGGAATTTAAGGAACAAAACAAACAAAGAGAAAAAGAGATAAACAAAAAACAGACTCTGAAAAATCATAAAACAAACTGATGGTTACCAGATGGGAGATGGGGTGGGGGGATGGCTGAATAGATGAATGAGATTAAGCATACACTTTTTATGGTGAGTATTGAGTAATGTACAGAATTGTTGAATCATTGTGTTGTACACCTGAAATGAATATAACACTGTACATTAATTGTACAAGAATTTTGCAAAACCATCTGTCCACTTTTGTGTGCCCGCTTGTCTAATCAGAGAAAGAAATCACTATATTTTCTGGTCCTACTCATTAGCCACAAGTACTGTTTCCATTTGCATCTTCTATTCCCTATGCAAAGTCCATTGTCCTCTCTCTTTCTTTACATCTTTGACTCCTTTCCCCAAGATTAATTGAAGATAACCACTGAAAGATTATGACTCTCATAATGATGTTGGTCCTGCTTAGCCATTTTCCCCAATCATGTTCAAAATTCCTTAGAATTCCTAAGTCCCCTTAGACTTGTGACCAACTTCCTATAACATTATTCTGATCCTCAACCTCCTTAAAAGTCATACAGTGAAATGAACAAAACAACAGTCACAATATCTGAAACTCAGGGCCAGGTTTGTTTTTGTTCTGTTTTTGTCCTTCTTCTGAACACTGTACATAAGTTTTGAAAATATGCTAGAAATTTTTACACACATTTTAAGGACATTTGGTATAAATATGGTGGTAGTTTAATTATAAATCTTCCTGTGTTTTCTTTTGAAAGCCATAAGAAAAAACAGATTTTTTAAAAAGATTTTATTTATTTATTCATGAGAGTCAGAGAGAGAGAGAGAGAGAGAGAGAGAATGAGGCAGGGACATAGGCAGAGGGAGAAGCAGGCTCCTTCTGGGGAGCCTGATGTGGGACTCAATCCCAGGACCCCAGGATCGAGACCTGAGCCAAAAGCCGATGTTCAACCACTGAGCCACCCAGGTGCCCCGGAATAAAACAGATTTTTAAAGCTACAAACTCAATTTTCATAAAACTAGGAAACAGAAAATTCACTAATTCCAAATCGAATAGAAATGTTTTCTAAAGCAGCTGAGGTCAGCAGAATTTTTTGGAAGCCTAGGCAGAGGCAGAAATGAGAATAAGGGCACAACACAGAGGGATGTAGCAGCAACAGTTCCCGGAAATCATCAGCAATAGGAACTTTCCAAATCAGCAGGATCTCATTCTGAATGAGACCTACTTTGGACAGGACGAGACTGAATAGGTTCCAAGTGCTGGCAAAGACAAAGGAAAGGTGGAAGGTGCCCAGAGGTATCCAGAGTACTAAATATCAAAAGCAGCAACCAAAGGACACTCTTTAGAAATGAAGTGATCACCTTCTGTGTGAAGGTAAGCACATCATTGTGTAAAGCAATGAAAGGAGTGCAAAATGAATTTAGATAGTGAACCAGGGGAAGCACAGAGGGGCATATACAGTGGTGCCATATTTAAAGGAAGAAAAAAAGAAGAATAAGGGGCAGAAAAAATATTTGAAGCAGTAATAACTGAATATATCCACATTTAAAAAGATTATTTATTATTATTGTTTTTAAAGATTGTATTTATTCATGAGAGACACAGAAAGAAAGGCAGAGACACAAGCAAGAGGGAGAAGCAGGCTCCACGCAGGGAGCCTGATGTGGGATGCAATCCCGGGACTCCAGGATCACACCCTGGGCTGAAGGCAGGTGCTAAACCTCTGAGCCACCCAGGGATCCCCTACATCCCACATCTGATTAAAACATTTATCTGCAAAACCAAGCAGCTCAACAAACTCTAGGTAGGATAAATTTAGACATATTCACATATACACATCATATTCAAACTGCCAAAAGAGAAAAACAAATTTTTGGACATAGCAAGAGAGAAATCACAATTCACCACAAAGGATCCCCATAAGATTAACGGCTGACTTCATCAGAAACAACGAAGGTGAGGTGGCAGTGGGATGACATATTCAAAATGGTTTTCTTTCAAATTTTTATTTAAATATTAGTTAGCATATAGTGTAATATTGTTTTCAGGAGTATAAATTTAGTGATTTATCACTTACATATAAACGCTTATCCCAACAAGGGCCCTCCTTAATGCCCATCACCCATTTAGCCCATCCTTCCACCCATCACCTCTCCAGCAACCCTGTTTGTTCTCTATAGTTAAAATGTCTTACGGCTTGCCTCCATTTTTATATCTTCTTTTATTTTTCCTTCCCTTCCCTTATGTTCATCTGTTTGGTTTCTTAAATTCCACATTTGAATGAAATCATATGGCACTTGTCTTTCTCTGACTGACTTATTTTGCTTAGCATTGCTTAGCATAAAATACTCTAGCTCTATCCATATCAATGCAAATGGCAAGATTTCATTCATTTTGATGGATAATATTCCATGGTATATTCACTACATCTTTACCCATTCAGTAGTTGATAGATATTTGGAGTTTTTCTATATTTAAGCTATTATTGATAATGTTGTTATAAACATCAGAGTACATATAACCTTTTGAATTTGTATTTTTGTAGACTTTGTGTAAATACTCAGTAGTGCAATTGCTGGGTTGTAGGGTAGTTTTATTTTTAACTATTTTGGGGAACCTCCACACTGTTCTCCAGAGTGACTGCATCAGTTTGTATTCCTACCAACAGTGCAAGAGGATTCCCCTTTCTCCACTTCCTTATCAAGCTTTGTAGTTTCGTGTGCTGTTAATTTTAGTCATTCTGACAGGTATCAGGTGGTATCTCTTTGTGGTTTGATTTGTATTTCCCTGATGATGAGTGATGTTTAGCATTTTTCATGTGTCTGATAGCCATCTGGATATCTTGTTTGGAAAAGTGTCTATTCATGTCTTCTGCCCATTTCTTAATTGGATGATTTGGGTTTTGGGTGTTGAGTGTGTAAGTTCTTTACAGATTTTGGATACTAGCCCTTCATCAGATGTTATACACAAATATCTTCTCTCTTTGCATCAGTTGCTTTTTAGTTTTGTTGATCATTTCCTTTGCTGTGCCAAAGCTTTTATCCTGATGAAGTCCCAATAGTTCATTTTTGCTTTTGTTTCTTTTGCCTCTGGAGCTGTGTCTAGTAAGAAGTTGCTGCAGCCAAGTTCAAAGAGGTTACTGCCTGTGTTCTTTAGGACTTTGATGGTTTCCTGTCTCATTTACATCTTTCAACCACATTGAGTTTATTTTGTGTATGGTAGAAGAAAGTGGACCAGTTTTGTTCTTTTGCATGTTTCTGTCCAAGCAGGAAAACTGCTTCTCCTTGTGTGACCCAGGGGATCCTCAGATCACACTGCTTGCTCCCAGGTCTACACCCTCCTTTCCCATTGAAGCACCACTAAGCCCACTATGTGCAACACTGGCGATGGCCTGGACTGATGAACCTTCAGAATCTGTGCTCCACTGTTTATAAAAACTTGTGGTATTCAGCTCTACTCTTTTCCCTTGGCTATGGTTTTGGGGAAAAGTGTTCCTTGTGCAATTCCTTGTGTGCAGTTTCTCACTCTTTCTCTCTCATTCCTCTTTCTGTGATCAAAGCCCCCTTCCCACTGCAGCATCCACAGCTCTTCTATCCCCCAAATCCACTCTCTGCAGCTCCTACCTTCCACCATGTGGCAGTTTTCACCCCTAGTTGTGCATTTTTGCTCCCTCAGTCCTCAGATCAATTTCTTGGGGGTTCAAAATGACTTGATATTTACCTAGTTGTGTTCAAGGGATGAGGCAAAGCTGAGGTCTCCCTATTCTACTGCCATCTTAACTCCTCCTCCCTCAAAGTGTTAAAAGTAAAAAAGTCAACCAAAAATTATACATCCAGCAAAACCATCCAAAAATTAAGGTGAAATGAAGACATACCCAGGTTTTCAAAAAGACTAAGAGAATTTATTGCTAGCAGGTATGCCCTCATAATAAGTTCTAAAAGAACTTATTCTTTTTTTTAAATTTTTTTTATTTATTTATGATAGGCACACAGTGAGAGAGAGAGAGGCAGAGACACAGGCAGAGGGAGAAGCAGGCTCCATGCACTGGGAGCCTGACGTGGGATTCGATCCCGGGTCTCCAGGATCGCGCCCTGGGCCAAAGGCAGGCGCCAAACCGCTGCGCCACCCAGGGATCCCTAAAAGAACTTATTCTAAAAGAACTTTTCTAAAAGAAAAGTTTTTCTGCTTGAAAAGAAAGGACACTAGATAGTACCTTACATCCTAATGAAGGAATAAAGTATACTAATAAAATAATTACATAGTGGGTTAGTTTCCTATGGCTACTATAAAAAATTCCCTAAAACTTAGTGGCTTAAAACAATACACATTTATTGTCTCATGATTTTCAAGTTTAGAAGTCCAACACAGGTCTCACTGACCTAAAATCAAGGTGTCAGCAGGTCTGGATTCTCTTTTGGTAATCTCTAGGGGAAAATTCACCAAATTCCCTTTTCCAACTTCTAGATGCAACTTGCATCTAGGACACAGGTTAGCAGCAGACTTGTTCACAGAGACCTTGTAAGCCAGAAAAGAGTGACATATTTAACATGCTAATGGGAAGGGAAATAATTAAGATTACAACAGAAATAAATGACTTAGAAATTAAAGCAGTAGAACAGATCGATGAAACTAGGAGTTGGTTCTTTGAAAGAATTAACAAAATTGATAAATCCCTAGCCAGACTTACCTAAAAGGAAAGAGAAAGGACCCAAATGAAAAAAAAAAAATCACGAAGAGGAGAGATCAGAACCAACACCACAGAAATACAGACAATTATAAGAATATTATGAGGAATTATATGCCAAAAACCTGGGCAATCTGTAAGAAATAGACAAATTCCTAGAAACATATAAACTTCCTGAACTGTAACAGGAAGAAATAGAAAATTTGAACAGACTCCTAATTAGCAGAGAAATTGAATCAGCAATCAAAAATCTCCCACAAGAGTCCAGGGCCAGATGGCTTCCCAGGGGAAGTCTACCAACAATTGAAGAATTAATATCTGTTCTTCTGAAGCTGTTCCAAAAGACAGATATGGAAGGAAAACTTCCAAACTCATTCTTATGAAACCAGCATTACCTTGATTCCAAAGCCAGACAAAAACCCCACTAAAAAGGAGAATTACAGCTAATATCCCTGATAAACATGGACACAAAAATTCTCAACAAGATACTAGCAAATCAAAACATTACAAGGATTATTCAGCATGATCAAGTGGGATTTATTCCTGGACTGCATGGGTGGTTTAATATCCACAAATTGGAGGATCCCTGGGTTGCTCAGTGGTTTAGTGCCTGCCTTTGGCCCAGGGCATGATCCTGGAGTCCTCGGATGGAGTCCCAAGTTGGGCTCCCTGCATGGAGCCTGCTTCTCCCTCTGCCTATGTCCCTGCCTCTCTCTCTCTCTCTGTCTCATGAATAAGTAAATAAAAAAAAAAATCCACAAATCGATCAATGTGATATACCACACTAATAAAAGAAAGGATAAAAACAATATGATCCTCTCAGATGCAGAAAAAACATTTGACAAAATACGACATCTTTTCTTGATAAAAATCCTCAAGAAAGGGATAGAAGAATATAGCTCAACATAATAAAGACCACCATATATGAAAGACCTACAGCTAATATCATCCTCAATGGGGAAAAACAGAGCTTTTCTCTTAAGGTCAGGAACACAACAGGAATGTTTGCTCTCACCACTATTGTTCGACATAGTACTGAAGTCCTAGTATCAGCAATCAGACAACAAAAATAAATAAAAGCACCAAATTGGCAAAGAAGAAGTCCAACTTTCATTCTTCACAGATAACCTGATACTCTATGTAGAAAACTTAACCAAAAAATTGCTAGAACTCATACATGAATTCAGCAATGGGGTGGGATATAAAAATCAACATACAGAAATTTGTTGTATTTCTATACACTAATAATGAAGCAGCAGAAAGAGAAATAAAGGAATTGATCCCATTTGTAATTACACGAAAAATCATAAGATACCTAGAAATAAACCTAACCAAAGAGGTAAATGATCTATATGCTGAGAACTATAGAACATTTATGAAAGGGATTGAAGAAGACACAAATAAATGGAGAAAGCATTCCATGCTCTCGGATTAGAAGAGCAAATATTGTTAAAATGTCTATGATTTCTAAAGCAACTTAAACACTTAATGAAATCCCTATGAAAATACCACCAGCATTTTTCACAGAGCTAGAACAAACAGTTCTAAAATTTGTATGGACCAGAAAGAACCCAAATGGCCAAAGTAATGTTGAAAGAGAAAAACAAAGTGGGAGCATCACAATTCTGGACCTCAAGCTGTATTACTAAGCTGTAATAATCAAAACAGTATGGTACTGGCACAAAAACAAACACATAGATCAAGGGAATAGAATAGAGAAACCAGAAATGGACACACAATTGTATGAGTAATTAATCTTTGACAAAGCAGGAAAGAATAACCAATGGAAAAAGGACTGTCTCTTCAACAAATGGTGTTGGGAAAACAGGACAGCCACATGGAGAAGAATAAAACTGAACCACTTTCTTACACCATATACAAAGATAAATTCAAAATGGATAGAAGACAGGAAACCATCAAAATCTTAGAGGACAAAGCAAGCAGCAACCTCTTTGACCTTGGCCACAGCAACTTCTTACTAGACATGTCTCCAGAGGCAAGGGAAACAAAAGCAAAATGAGCTATTGGGACTTCATCAGGATAAAAGCTTTGGCACAGCAAAGGAAACAATCGACAAAGCTAAAAGGCAACTGATGGAATGGGACATATCTGATAAAGGGTTAGTATCCAAAATCTATAAAGAACGTATCACACTCAACACCCCATACCCAAATCATCCAGTTAAGAAATGGGCAGAAGACATGACTAGACACTTTTCCAAAGAAGATATCCAGATGGCTATCAGACACATGAAAAATGCTAAACATCACTGATCATCAGGGAAATACAAATCAAAGCCATGATGAGACACCACCTGACACCTGTCAGAATGGCTCAAATTAACAACATATAAAACAATTGATGCTGGCAAGGATCAGAGAAAGGGAAATGCTTTGGCAATTTTGGTTGGAGTCACTAGTGCAGTCACTCTGGAAAACAGTACGGAAGTGCCTCAAAACGTGAAAAATGGAACTATCCTATGATCCTGCAATTATATTATTTGGTATTTATCCAAAGGATTAAAAAATGCTAATTTGAAGGGGCACCTGCACCCTAATGTTTATAACAACACTATCAACAATAGCCAAATTATGGAAAAGCCCAAATACCCATTGACTGATGAATGGATAAAGAATATGCAGTATATATACAGTGGAATATCACTCAGCCATCAAAAGGGATGAAATCTTGGCATTTGCAACAACATGGATGGAACCAGAGTGTATTATGCTATGTGAAATAGATCAGTCAGAGAAAGACCATGTGATTTCACTCATGGGGAATTTAAGAAACAGGGGCACCTGGGTGGCTCAGTGGTTGCGTGTATGCCTTTGGGTCAGGTCATGATTCCGGGGTTGTAGGATCAAGTCCTGCATTAGGCTCCCTGCAGGGATGCCTGTGTCTTCCTCTACCTATGTCTCTGCGTCTCTTATGAATAAATAAATAAAATCTTTTAAAAACTAAATTAAAAAGATTGAGAAAAATAAATGGCACTATTCTTGATGTAGAAAAAAAATTGCTTAGAACATTGCAGAATTCAGGGACTGGTGTTCATGTGTACTCTTCTTACAGAAGCTACTAGAGGAAACCAGTCAAGGAATGACCAGTCTCAGTAAAAAGACTTCTCACTGACTGCATATGTATCTACCTGGAGATAGAACATTAAAAATAATGTAAAAATAAGGATGATGGAAAAGAATATAAGTGATATATGATCTGACAACTTAAAAGAAGATAAAACCTTAAAAATGGAAAAAAAAAATCAGAGGGAGAGAAAATAAAAGAATATGCTTACTGGTTGTTTCATCTATAATACCTAGAAACTAAGAGACATTTAAAATTGAAAACTCATTTTAGAAGTATAACATATTTAACAATAAAAAAGTCAATACTAAGACAATATTCACTAAAATTATTTGAAGGAGGGGAAAGAATGAGGGGGAAGCAGAAAATATGAGTTAATTTCAGTGCTATTTATATTAGGAAAATTATAGATATGATTCTAAAGAAAAAATAATAAAGGTATTAAAGACATAATTATATAGCCACTAAATAAGAATCACACAGAAGAGGCTTTTAATATGTTACATAAATGATATTATAAAACTAAAATTAACCATAGCAAGAAATGTAAATAAGCTTACCTAGTAGAGGAAAAAAATTGATTCGCAGATTGAGTCACAAATCTAGGCGACAAACCCAATTCCTAGGCTATATATAAAAGTAACCTTGAAAATAAACCTATTTAGAAAAGTTCAAAATCAAAAGATGAAAAAAGACATAGAAAAGAGCAAAACAGAAAGGAAATGGTGGTTGCAATAGGATAGGACAGAAAGTAGAAGTCAAGCCAAAAAACAGTAAAAAGGCATGTTATCTTGCTAATGCACACAAACTAAACTAATGGCTATGGATATCTGTGTATTAAATAATGTAGCAGAAATGTTGCTAAAAACAGTAATCATAGGAGGCATAATGGGAAATGGACAAACAGTAGTAGGAGACTTCATTTCTTTCAGTCGAAGTCAGATCAAATGGACAAAAATAAGGTATCTGCTTCTGGATATGATAGAGTTCATGGCAGGAAAATTCTTCCACTAAGGATAACTACAAAATCCAAATAAACTTAGAATATTATTTTCTAATGCATCAGAAAACCGTAAAAGTAAATAGTAGAAGAGGGACTAAGATTCCAGAGACTAAGAGGAGAGAGAACATTTTATAATAAAGGAGTCAAGAACCTACAATTGTCTTTTTCAGGAGGTTTTATGCCATTTCTGGGTGTGGGCTGGAGACTGAGGGTCAGGGTGTGGTCTCTCCTGGGGAGGTGGACAAACTGAGCTTTGGGTAAGCATTCAGGACTGGTCTTAGTAGGCAGTCCTAAGTAGTCCTTAGTAGGGACCGCTGGTCCTCCACTCCGTCTCTTGTCTTTTCTGTCTCTTTCTCTGTATGTAAAATGTGTTTGCTTATATACATACGTGTTGACCCTTGAACAATACAGGGGTTGGGGTGTTGGCTCCCACACACTCGGTAATGTACATGTAATTTTGACTCCCCAACACTTAACTACTAATAGCTTAATGTTGACTAGAAGCCTTACTGATAGCATAAACAGTTGATTAACACATATATTGTATGTTTTATGTATTACATAATGATTTTTTAAAAGGTATTTATTTATTTATTTATTTATTTATTTATTTATTCATGAGAGACAAAGAGAGAGGCAGAGACATAGGCAGAGGCAGGAGACGCAGGCTCCATGCTGGCAGCCCAATGTGGGACTCCATCCTGGGACTCCGGGATCACACCCTGAGCCGAAGGCAGATGCCCAACCACTGAGCCACCCAGGCGTCCCATAATGATTCTTTCAATAAAGTAAGCTAGTGTAATCTATTATGTAGACCTATTATGTAGATCATCATAATAGAAAATTCACTGGGAGTGTTGCATTTATTGAAAAAAATCCAGATGTCAATAGATCTGTACAGTTCAAAGCCCGTGTTGTTTAAGGGCAACTGTTTATACATATACATTTATATATATATACATACATATATATATAATCAAATGTTTTTAAACTCCATTCTTATATCTTTTAATTTAAATATTATTTATTTTAGAGAGAGAGAGATCAAGTGGGGGTATAGAGGGAGAGTGAGAGGGAGAGAGAGAATTTTTTTTTTTTGAGAGAGATAATCTCAAGGAGATTCCCTGCTGAGCATGAAGCCTGATATGGGGCTCAAGCTGACAACCCTGAGACCACAACCTGAGCTGAAATCAAGAGTTGGCTTTCAACTGACTGAACCACACAAGCACCCCAAACTCCATTCTTATACTTTGCTATAAAGTATTTTAAGTTAAATATTACCCTGAGGGAAAAAACAAAAAACAACAAAAAAAATTACCCTGAGGACATTTGTAATCTTATAAAAGCATGCTCTGGAATAAAGATCCAGCATGAAGAAATGCACTTTACAGCATTTAAAAAATTTAGCTCTTTAATAATTAAAGAATATTGCTAATCACAGTTAGCACAGCTTGACTGTGTTGATTTTATTCTATTACAAAATCTCCTAGAGTTTTTGTCAAACCTGATTGACAGTATAATCCGTTACTCTAATTTAGTGGTTCTCTGCGTTACAGAATAAAATTAACAGTGTCACCAAATAACCATCACCAAGTGACGGCTCAACAAAAGAGCTAGGGAGGCAAATGCATGTATTATTATATTACACAAGCAATACTGTTCTTGTGTTTAAATCTCATAGTCAATTCTAAACTCAGGCATCTCTGAAAATCAGATTTTCAAGTTGAATATAAACATGAGATGGTAAAAATAGAGCCTAAGGGCAGAGGGGCATATTCAGGCTTATGAATACTTTTGAAAGAGACTGAGAAATAGCTTCACAGCAATGCAAATTTGTTATGCACATTAGACTGATCTATTGAAGAACTGTCTCAATTGCATGAGTTAGAAGAGCTGACCCATGGGGGGAGTGTAACTTGAGGGAATATGTGAATATGTGAAAAATGAATTGAGCCTTGGTTGCAAATGGTGTCTTATGCCCATATAGTCTATACATTTGTTTTGATTTGCAGTTTTACATACTAAAAAATAAAGCTGACAGGAAGAAGACAAAGATGCCCAGTCTCACCACTTTTATTCAAACATAGTACTGGAAGTCATAGCTATAGCAATCAGACAACGAAAAGAAGTAAAAAGCATCCAAATTGGGAAGGAAGAAGTAAAATTTTCACTATTTGCAAATAATCTGATACATACATAGAAAACCCAAAAGACTCAGCCAAAAAACTGCTAGAACTGATTAATTCAGTAAAGTTGCAGGATACAAAAAAATCAATGTTGCATTTCTGTACACTAACAATGAAGCAGCAGGAAGAGAAATTAAGAAAACAATCCCATTTACAACTGCACCAAAAATAATAACCAAAGAAGTGAAAGACTTGTACTCTGAAAACTACAAAACTTTCATAAAAGAAATTGAAGATGATGCAAAGAAATGGAAAGACGGTCCATGTTCATGATCAGAAAACCAAATATTATTAAAACGTCCCTACTATCCAAAGCAATCTACAAATTCCGTGCAATCCCTATCAAAATACCACCAACAGTTTTTACAGAACTAGAACCAACAATCCTAAAATTTTATGGAGCCACAAAAGATCCTGAACAGCCAAAGCAACCTGGGGGGGGGGAAAAAAAAAGCAAACCTAAAATATTACAATCCCAGGTTTCAAGATATGCTACAAAGCTGTAGTAATCAAACCAGTATGGCGCTGGCACAAAAATGGACACATATCAATAGAACAGAATGGAAAACCCAGAAATAAACCCACAATTATATGCAATTAATCTTCAACAAAGCAGGAAAGAATATGTAATGGGAAAAAGAATCTCTTCAATAAATGGTGTTGGGAAAGCTGTTCAGCTATGTGCAAAAGAATGAAACTGGATCACTTTCTCTACCATATACAAAAGTAAACTCAAAATGGATTAAAGAATTAAATGTCAGCCCTGAAACCATAAAAATCCTTGAAGAGAGTACAGGCAGTAATGTCTCTGACACTGGCCCTAGCAACTTTTTTCTACACAGGTCTCATGGGACAAGGGAAACAAAAGCAAAAATAAACTATTAGGACTACATCAGAATAAAAAGCTTCTGCATAGTAAAGGAAACAACTGACAAAACTAAAAGATGAACTGACTGGGCAAAGATATTTGTAAATGATATATTTGACAAGGAGTTAGTATCCAAAAATATATAAAGGACTTTTTTTTAATATATAAAGAACTTAAACAATTCAACAACACTTCCCCCAATAATCCAATTAAAAATGGTAAGAAGACATGAACAGACATTTGTCCAAAGAAGACATCCAGATGGCCAACAGACACATGAAAAGATGTTCAACATCACTCATCATCAGGGAAATACAAATAAAAACTGCCAGGAGATAGCACTTCACACCTGTCAGAATGGCTAACATCAAAAACACAAGAAACAAGTGTTGACAAGGATATGGAGAGAAAGAGGAACTCTTTTGCACTGTTGGTAGGCATGCAAACTGGAGCAGCTACTGTGAAAAACAAAGTATGGAGGCTTCCCAAAAAATTAAAAATAAAACTACCCTATGATCCAGTAATCGCAATACTGGGTATTTACCCCCCAAATACAAAAATAGTAATTCAAGAGGATATATACATCCCTATGTTTATTGCAGCATTACTTATAGTAGCTAAAATATGGTAGCAAGCCAAGTGTCCATCAATAGATGGATAAGGAAGAGGTGTTTTACACACATACACACACACACACACACAAATACTAGCCACACACACAAAAAGAAATCTTGCTGTTTGTAACAATATGGATGTATCTAGAGAGTATAATGCTAAGTGAAATATGTCAGAGAAATACAGATATTGGATTTCACTCATGAGTGGAAGAAACAGACAGATGAATGAAGTTAAAAAAAAGAGAGAGAGAGAGAGAGAGAGAGAGAGAGAGAGAGACAAACCAAAAACAGACTTTAACTATGGACAACAAACAGATGGTTACCAGAGATGGATGGAGGGATGGGCAAAATAGGTGAATGGGATTAAGAGTACACTTAACAACAACAACAACAACAACAAAAATAAGAGTACACTTATCTTGATGAGCACTGAGTAATGTATAGAACTGTTGAATTACTATATTGTACACCTGTAACTAATATAACACTGTACATTAATTACACTGGAATTAAAAAGTAATTTAAAGATGCCATAGACTGGTAAAAATACAATACTTAGTTTAGATGTTATACTATTAGAAGAGCTATATTAAACCATCACAACCTACAGGATATAATATAAATGCACATTTTTACCTTCTACTTGCTCTTTAAGGTTTATCCACCAGAGGAAGTTTTTAGATGAAAACACCCAGCAGGCTCAATGATTTTCTCATCACTCATTGGTAATGATAGGCCCCACAACCACTTTTTACTGCAAAATGTGATCTTAACTTTGAAATTAAGATGTGCAGCCCAAAGTGTTAATTAAAATGGAGACTTCTCCTGTACCTACTCTCTACCAGGGCCTGCCCATTCAGTTTTCCATTGCTGCTATAACAAATCACCACCAATTTAATAGCTTAAAGCATACAGATTTGTTAGTTTACAGTTCCAGAGGTCAGAAGTCCCAGATGAGTCTCACGTTAACATCAAGGTTGTGGCAGGGCAGCAATCCTTTCTGGAAGTTCTAGGAAAGAACCCACTTCCTTGCCTTTTCCAGCTTCAAGAGGCCGCCTGTATTCATTGCCTCATGAGCTCTTTCTTCCACCTTCAAAGCTCTGTCTCTCTCATATCATGTCACTCCGATCTTCTCTCCTGCTGCTTTCTTCCACTTTCAAGGAAATGTGATTAAATTGGGCACACCTGGATAACCCAGCCATACTCCCTGTTTTAAGGTCAACTGAATTTAATTTATCAAACTAAATTGTATCTGAGGGACACCTGGGTGGCTCAGCGGTTGAGCGTCTGCCTTTGGTTCAGGTCCTGATCCCAGAGTCTGGGATCAAGTCCCACATCAGGCTTCCCCATAGGGAGCCTGCTTCTCCCTCTGCCTATGTCTCTGCCCCTCTCTCTGTGTCTCTCATGAATAAATAAATAAAATCTTTTAAAAAAATAAATTGTATTGGAAACTCTAATTCCCCCTTGCCATGTAACATTACCTATTCATAAATTCTGAGGATTAGGATTTAGATACCTTGGTGGCAGGGGTGGGGGGGTTCATTCTTTGCTTACAGGGTGGCTTGTAATATAGCAGCCCACCAACCAACAGCCACTGGGTTGGGGGGGGATTAGCGTGAGGAGGTAGGCTATGAAGGAGCAGGAAAGGAACTAGCATCACTTGGAAGTTGCAGCTGGTTTAGGTTATACCATATTTTTAAAACTCTGGTTGAAAGAAGAGGGTGAAAGCTTGTCAGATGTAGACACCTTGAGAGAGTAAACAATCTGCTTATTTAACTTGTTTCCATCTTCAGAGAATCTGGCGATTGTGCCCAACCACAATCCCATTAAAGGGCTGATCAGCTGGGGAGTGGCCTGGAGCACTGATGGTAAGGCTCTAAAACCTCACTGGACTCCAGTGGAAATATGGTGCCAGCTAATGGAGGTTTCCTAGTACAACTCTCATTGAACTTGACACTTAACCTTAGCCAAAAGGCCAAGAAGCGATCCTTCCTCATTGAACTTGAAATGAAAACTTGTTCTGTTCCTACCAAAGTAAACAACATCGTCATGAAGAAATAAACATTTCTTGTTGTTATCTACTGATGCTGAGCATTCTGTTTTATGTGAAAGTGCCACCAATCCTGACACCACTCAGAGTGTTACTTGACATCAGCAGCTGCTGAGGGGAAGATAAAAACTATGAAATTGAACTTGCAGTTTTGATTATTGGGGATAACCAATGTTGGGTTATCTGGTTTGGAAAACTGTGTAATAAGTGCATACCGAATTTAATTTTGCAAACAAGAAATAAAGAAATAAAAAATAAACAAAAAATCAGTTTCTCTCTAACCCCATCAAATAAAACATTGAACAAGTATTTAAACATCACTAGATGAAAGGGGAGACCAAATTATTGACTTTTAAAAAAATTTTAGTTGCAGCTGAGCAAGTAAATAATTCAATTTCTTTTTTTTTAAAAGATTTTATTTATTTATTCATGATAGACATAGAGAGAGAAAGAGAGGCAGAGGGAGAAACAGGCTCTATGCAGGGAGCCTAACGTGGGGCTCAATCCCGGTACTCGAGGATCACAACCCCGGGCCAAAGGCAGGCGCCAAACCACCGAGCCACCCAGGGATCCCAAATAATTCAATTTCAAGTGGGATATTTTATGTTCCACTCATTCTCCATTATAGCTGTTACCAGAGAGTTTTCCTTTGCGGTGTTGGTGGTGGTGGTGGTGGTGGTGATAGTCTTAGAACACATGAGCTACCAATATTAAAACCCATTAAGAGCAAAGCACTATGCCAGGTGTTAGGGTTTCAGTAGTCAGTAGGACACAGATTTGGCTCCAGAAGCTTATATTGCACAATTATTTGACTATAAGTGGGATATATGATTCACAGTTGCCATAGGGGTCTAGGAGCAGAATAGCTTTTCTGAGAAAATTTTATGTTCCAAAGTGAAGATGAAGAGAAATTTATCAGGTAAAGGGCCAGGGGAAAGAAGAGAAAAGAGCTTCTGTGAACCTCCTGGAGAGGGAAAAATGCAATGAATTGGAGGCAGTAAGGACAGGCAGCTGGAGTGTAGTAAGGATGAGATAGTTGAGGCAGGACCAAATCACTCAGGGTCTTTTGGGAGACATCAATGATTTTATTTGTATGCTAAAAGCCAATGGGAGATCTCACTCTTTCAGGTTAGTAATACAATCAAAATTTGCATTTTGAAAAATCTTTCTGCCTGTTGTGTGAATAGGTGAGGTCAGTGAGGTTGGGCACAAAAGTAGATAGAAGACCTCAGATTTGAAGATAACTAGAATATTCTAGCAAAGCAATGGTGGTGGTCTACACTCAGGTGACACAGAAAGAAGTAGACAGACTCCAAATATTTTTGACTGGTAGTACCAATTAAGAAAGACTGGAGTGGGCAAGGTTAGGAGTAGAATGGGCAAATTATGATTTCCATTTGGACGTGGGGTTTATTCCCACGTCCTCCCTTCAGAGGAGGCAATTGGTTCTATATGTCTGAATGTCAGAGGAGGGATCAGAGGTGGTAACTAAAGCCAAGGGAGTAGAAGGGGGCCTTGGATCAAACATGGAGAACTTTCTATACAGTGAAATGGCTGATTAATTAACAGGCTCTTAAAAATTAAGTAGTGGAGAATAATCCAGAAGGGGAAGGGAAAGGAACAGTTGGATTTAGGAGAAAGGGGTGCTTTGTTATGGAAAGTATAGGAAGAGAGATTTGAAATAAAAAGGACTTGAGTGCATAAAAGCTGTCACTGCTTAGATTCAGAAATGGGAAGATCAGTAAATATATAGGCCCTCCTTGTTCATGCTGCTCGATAACCTCTACTGGGGCTGTGTTCCAGACCCCCTTGGAGATTAAGTGGCTATCTGAGGGTTTTGGTTTCTTCACATCCTTGTTGACACTTGGTATTGTCAATCATTTTGATTTTAGTCATTGTATGTGGAAGTGTCTGTGGATTTAATTTGCATTTCTCTGATCACTAATGATTGAACGTCTTTTTACATGCTTATTGGCCATTTATATGTCTTCTTTGGAAACGTTTCTGTCCAAATCTTTAGCCCATTTTTTACTGGGTTGTTTTCTTATGATTAGTTGTATTCTTCCTACGCAATCATTATTATTTTTTTTAAACATCACAAATATGTTTTTATTTGTCACCATTAAATGTCTGAATTTTAAACAGATTCTTGGACTGATGGTTCATATCCATCAGCTCGTTCAACTTTAGCACCGGTCTCATCCCCCATAGCTTTTCCAGAACTACTACCTTCACCATGAAGCTCCATGAGTTTTCCCAATTCAAACTTGGGCTTCTTCAGCATTTTTACTTTTCTAACAAAAACATCATGGAGTGGATAAATAGACAAACTTTTTCTATATCTTTTCTGATGCTGTCTGGAATCAATTTATTGACCACTTCTTTCAAGTCATTTGTCTGCACCTCTCGTGTCATGATTTCCATCATCTTTTTCTGGATTTGGCGGACCTGTTGGTGCTGAGCGTAAGAGGTCTTCTGAATCTGATTATTGCGTTTTTTAGTAAAACCAACACAAAATAGATGAAGCAAATAACCATCGGTAGTCTTTACATCAACATAAGCTTCAATCATGGTCTGCCATTTTTGACCATGGAGCACATTTTGTCATGGGTAAGATCCATGCCATGGAAATTAGTCAGTTTTTGCCCTGCACATCCTCAGTGATTAGCTTGAATTTCCTAAATGCAACTTCATCATTCTTCAGATCAGCAAGGCTAACTTCAAAAACGTGACCCTTGAGACCATCAGACGCAATTTTGGTTCCTTGAGTTCTTGTGACTAGTGTTTTTCCAATATTTCTTATATTAAACATAGCTGGCGCTTTCACATCATACCAATCTTTCTTAGAAAATGGATCAACCACTTTCTTCTTGGCTCCCTTTTTGCCGCCTTTCGTAAGGCGCTTGTTCTTGCCGACCGCCATGGCGCTGCTCTCTCCTACTGAATCATTATTATTAAGATTTCTATATTCTAGACATAATTGCTTTATCAGATACATGTTTTTACAAATATTTTCCCCCACTCTATGGCTTACTCATCTTTTCATTTTCTTAAGAGTATTTTTTAAACAGCAGAAATATTCTCTTTGATGACACCAATTTATCAATTTGTTTTTTACAGTTTGTGATAAATCTTTGCCAACCCAAGGAAAACCACTGTTACATGTTGAATTGTGTCCTCTCAAATTAATATGTTGGAGTCCTAACCTCCAGTACTTAAGAGTGTAACTATATGTGGAGACAGGGTTTTTACATAGGTCATGAAAATAAAATGAGGTTGTTAGAGTGGTTCTAATCCAATGTGACTGGTATCCTTATAAAAAGAGGAAATTTGAGGAAAGATACAAACACACAGGGAGAATGCCTATGACCATAAGCCAGAGTTTGGGGTGATGCATCCACAAGACAAGGAATGTCAAAAATGCTGGCAAAGAAAGCACTAGAAGAAAGAGGTATTGGACAGATTCTTCCTCACTGTCCTCAGAAGGCAATACCATTGCTGACACCTTGATCTCAGCTGTTCAGCCCCTAGAACTATGAGATAATACATTTCTGTTCACTTTGTGGTACTTTGTTATGTGTTATGGGAGACCTAGCAAACTAATAAAATCACTAATCACTAAGATTTTCTCCTTCCCCTCCACCCCCCAGAAGTGTTGTATCACTTTAGTAAGATCAATTCAGCAGATAGGAAAAAGAATTCGTGAGATCAAAATGATTTCAAAATGAGTTTAAGGATCCTGGTAGCAATGACATTTTTATTGGAACAAAGAAATCCTGCCTTGTGTCTGGCAAGCAGAGAGAAGAAGATTTCATCTTTGTGTAAACTAATTTCATTGAACTAAGAAATCATAAAAGTTTGGCATCTGTCTCACTTGAATTTAATGAATTAGAAATAAAAATTTGGGGGGGATGGTGTCTGGCTGGAAGTCAGTAGAACATGCAACTCTTGGTGTCGGGGTTGTGAGTCTTGAGCCCCATGTTGTATGTAGGATACTTAAAAGTAAATTAAAAAAAAAAGAAATATATATATATATTTTTTTTGGCTCAGAAGCTGCAGTTTGCTGGACCATCACTCTTTTGTTCTATTCTGAGGAAATTCACTGATTCTTTGTAGGTAGTTTTAAATAGAAAATTTTGGAATTAAGCAGTAAAGTGTTGAGCTGGATAGTTAGTAGCTAAGACAGGCAATGAAGATTGTGGTAGATTTTTAGCAGAGGCCACTGGATGAATTGTGTCTCATCTCAGCAGTATTTGCTTATCATCTTTTATTCAATTGATCTTCTTGAAAACATAGGGAGTTCAGGAAATTCAACTAGAAACCTTAGAGGGCTCACCATATACTTAACATTGTTAGGATAAGAAGAAGTCCTAAGATGAAGACCTAGTGCTTATGAAATCTGTAGTGCACTAGTTTCCAGCCACTGTGTCTACTTGAAGACATCACTTCTGTGTTATGCTGGCTTTTTATGGCAATCCTGAGGGGGGGAATCATTGCCCATATCGGGACTCTCAATGAATTAGAAGCATGCTAGATGGCAGAAAAATGCCAATTTATCATAAAAGAGGTGCTTAAGCATTGCCCCCCACTCAGAAGCATGATATGGAATAAGAATGGTGATACCTCATTTCTGTGAATTAAATAACAGGGGGTATCATAATTATGTTTTACAACTGAGGTTTGAATTAGAAGCTAGAAGGACATACATACCAGAATATCAATATTATTGGTGTTAACAATATTTAACCAATGCTTTCAATTAAAGTTGTGTGTGTGTGTGTTATTCTGGTCACAAGCATCTTTTTTATTACAGAATCTTTGCTTTGGGGTTGTACAGAACATTATTGTTTAGCAGATTTCCAATCCCTCTGTTTCTCCAACCTCAATGGGTGCTGTGCACACTCTCCTAACCCTGCCGGGCTTTGGACTTAGCCACCTGGATTGCTTTAGCTGGTGGGATGTTAACAGATATGAGCAAAGTTTTGAAATGTGTTTTTACGTTTGGACTTGCTCTCCTGAGTTCCTGCCTTTAACCAGGAGAAGGACATGCCACGGATACTGCTAATCTAAGAAAGATTAGAGACACAGAGCAGGCCTGGATCCAGCCTACAGCTGGGTAGGAGTCAGGCCCAGCTAAGCCTAGCCCTATCAGGTGAGCCCACAGGTGTGTGAGGGAGCAACATATTGCTGCAAGCCCCTGAGATTTCCAGGTTATTTATTAAGTATCATTGTTTTGATTAATTAAATCAATACATACTTTTGTAGGGAGCCAAATAGCTATGTGTAGCAGGTAGCACATAGTGCTTATGTATCTACATAGATTGGGAGCAGGATAAAAATAGGGGCTGACTGTTTTGAAGAAATGACACAGGAAATGACAAGACCTGGGTTGTCTTGGTTTTCCTACCTGTAATAATAATGGCATACCCTTGTGAAGTGCTGACTATGTGGCAGGTGTTTTTCTAGCAGTTTTATTAACTCATTTACTTGTTAACGACTCTACAAGGTAAATTTAGTATTATTCTCACCTTGGAGATGAAGAAACTGTCATAGATGAAGAAACAGAGTGAGGGCCTGTTCATGGGTGAGACACCTATTTACCCAGCTGCTGGGAATGTTGGCTCCTAAGGGCTCTCAGTTGAGTCTCTCTCTCTGTGAATTGCCCTTGACCAAATCACCCAACGTTACATACTTTCTTGAAGATAGCACATCCAGTGTCTGGTTGCAGGGTCCCCCTTAATATTTCTTGCAGAGCTGGTTTGGTGGTCACATTCTTTCAGTTTCTGTCTACCCTGGAAGCTCTTTATCTCTCCTTCTATTCTGAATGAGAGCCATGCTGGATAAGTATTCTTGGCTGCATGTTCTTCTCATTTAGGATCCTGAATATATCCTGCCAGCCCTTTCTGGCCTGCCAGGTCTCTGTGGAGAGGTCTGCTGTTAATCTGATATTTCCCCCCATATAAGTTAAGAATCTCTTGTCTTGAGTTGCTTTAAGAATTTTCTCTTTATCTTTGAAATTTGCAAGTTTCACTATTAAATGTCAAGGTGTTGAGTGGTTTTTGTTGATTTTTTTAGGGATCCTCTCTATCTTTTGGATCTGAATGCCTGTTTCCTTCTCCAGATTAGAGAAGTTCTCAGCTATGATTTGTTCAAATATACTCTGTGGTCCTCTCTCTCAGCCTCTTCTGGAATCCCAATAAGATGAATATCATTCCTTCTCAAGCTTTCGTTATTTCCCTAAGCCTTTCCTCATGGGCTCTTGTTTTTCTTTTTTTTTCCTCAGCTTCCTTTCTTCCCATCAACTTGTCTTCCATGTCCCTCACTTTCTCTTCAACCTCATTAACCCTAGCAGAGCATCCAGCTTGGACTGCATCCAGTTAAAGTATTTTTATTTTTATTTTTTAATTTTTTTTCAGTTAAAGTATTTTTAATTTCAGCCTGATTAGATCTCAATTCTGCAGGAGGAGAATCTCTAGATCTTTTATTAATTTTTCCAGAGCCACCAGTTACTTTATAATTGTACTTCTGACATCATATTTTAATCCAAATTCTGTAGCTCTATGGCAGAGAGTATTGCTTCTGGTTCTTTCTTTTGTGGTGAACTTTTTCTTGTAGTCATTTTGTCCAGTGCAGAGTGTCTATATGAGTGAGCTGAGTCAAAAATATCAACCATGACCTGAGTGAAATACACCCTAGATGATTCCGAAGAGATCAGAGAACAGAAAATGAAAGAAAAAAGAAAAACAGAACAAAATAAAACAAAAGGACCACTAAAGTGAAAAACAAATTTTAAAACAAAATTGTAAAAATGAAAAACCAGAAACCAAAAACAAGAAAAAAAAATAGAAAAGAAAAAAAAGCAGGGTGGTGGGGGGTGATGGTGGTGAGGAAGTGGTGGTGAAGAGAGAATGTAGTCTCCCTGAGGGGACCTAGAGGGCGATCCTCTTGGTTCTGAGTGTATTTTGTCCTGTATGTTAGAAGATGCTCAATCCCAAATTTATATAAATCAGCAATACTTATATAAAGATCCAACATCAACCAAAAAAACATAAACACGATAAAAGAGAGGGAGCTCCAGAGTCGGCCTGCGTAACTGTCCTGCTTCTCCCAAATGCCCCAGAGGGCTGCGGCCCTCCAGCCCTTTACCGACATTGGAGGGTGGTTTGCAGTGAGCTTTCTGTGGGGTCCCCTAGTCTTACAGTGTCTTTGGGAATCTTGATGCTTCACTGCCCCTCCCAGTGATTCTGCCCGATTTCCCTTTTCTGTCAGGAAAAACTCAGGCGCAGATTTTTAAAGTCTCCCCCTTGTCCAAGGCTGGGCTTTTGCACCCTGGAGGCTTTTGTGGCTCCTCTCCCCACTTGATTTATTTTTTATTTTTTTTCCCTTCCTACCTTGTTAGACACGAAAACTTTTCTCTCTGTAGCATTCCAGCTGTTCTCTCTTTACACCTAAAACCGAATTTGTAGGTGTTCAGGATGTTTTGAAAGTTACTTATGTAAGTTTGTGGGATCAGACGAGTTGAGGACTCCCACTCTTCCACCATCTTGCCAGTCTCTGTTCCAGTGTCTGGTCAATATGTGGCCAGAAGCCTGGTCAAAACCCCTTTGCCGGGGCGCCTGGATGACTCAGTGCGTTGAGTGTCTGGCTCTTAATTTTGGCTCAAGTCATGATCTTAGGGTCCTGGGATCAAGCCCTGTGGCATTCTCTGTGCTCAGCAGGAAATCTGCTCCTCTCTCCCTCTCCCTCTGTCACTTCCCACCCTCGCATGCTCTCTCTGTCTCTCAAAATAAATAAATAGAATCTTTAAAACAAAACAAAACAAAAAATCCCTTTGCCTTAGGGCAAAGTTGCTTTAGGGGCAACTTCAAGTCCTTTTCCAAACCAAGAGCCCTCTGTGAGTGATTAAATCTTTACAGCTACTTCATCACCCCTGTCCAATCTGGTTCCCTGATTTCCTTAGATTCTGGTTTTGAAAATGCTCCCCAAAAGCCTGAACACAAATATCCATCTCCGAATCTAGTTCCAAGAAACTCCATCTGAGAGAGTAGCATTCTAGAGTCTGAGTTCTCAGCCATTGCCTGGTACCGCAAATCACCACACTGAGCCTCAGGACAAAGGGAGGATGATAATACCCATGTTTTGAGAGGATTAAAAGTGGTAGCATTTTACATCGATTTTCACTTTGGAAGGTGGCTGACTCTGCCCCACCCTTTTCCACTGCAGGGAAGCTCTTTCCATTAAGGTCATCAGTGACTTTTAATGGCAAAACCCAACTGATATTGTTTATACTGGATTTTGCTGCATTTTATTCTATCATCACTTGTGAACTTGGCCTTTTGATGATTGTTTTCCACAGGATTCCAACTCTCCCTCCCTTATTCAGGTACCACTTACATAGCCATGACTTCCTACCTCAACTTCCTCTCCAGGCTTTGGGACTGTCCCATAAGCAACTGGCTTTGCATTGCCACTTGCCTCACAACTTCCTCAAACTCACCATTTCTAAAATAGAAGTCAGCATTTTCTCTGGTGAACCTGCTCCTCCTTCTGTATTTAGCTTTTATTGGTGACACCATCTTTCCAAGCCACCATTCACACACAAGGATATCTTTCTTGAATAGTTCTTCCTCATCCCTATATATTGTCCCACTACCAGGAGTCACAACCAAGGAGGTGGGGGTGGTGTGGGGAATGGGGTCTAGGCAGGTCTGGTTGCCACACCAAGCTTCTTCTCAGGATGGGAGTTAAGTAATTTGGCTAAGGGCTTGCCAGGTAGAAGGGAAAGACTGGGGTCTGAACCTGAGTCTCTCTGTAGACCCCATACCCCCCTTTTTAAATTAAAGATCTTATTTATTTATTTGAGAGAGAGAGCAAGTGAGAATGAGTGGTGGGGGGAGGTAGAGGGAGAGGGAAAAAGCAGACTCCCTGCTGCTGGGATCATGACTTGAGCTGAAGGCAGACACTTAACCATCTGAAGCACCCACGTACCATGCACCCCCCCCAACTCCTTTTTAACTCCATGCCATAATCTCTGCCTGTACCTTGCCTGGTTTGTGTTTTCCTCCCCATCACATCTTGGTGATGTGAACAGGTCTCCAACTCTAATGCTGAAAACAATGGTTGGAGAAAATGCTCCTTCGTAATGTGATTGGAGTAAACTCTGTTTTCCCAGAGACTATGTAGCTGCATGTTTAAAATTTCTAAACACAAATATCTTCTCCCATTCCATAGGCTGCCTTTTAGTTTTGTTGATTATTTTCTTCATTATGCAGAAGCTTTTTATTTGATGAAATCCCAGTAGATCACTTTTGCTTTTGTTTCCCTTGCCTTTAGAGATTTGTCTTTTTTTTTTTTTAAAGATTTTATTTATATATTCATGACAGACACAGAGAGAAAGAGAGAGAGAGAGAGAGAGAAGCAGAGACACAAGCAGAGGGAGAAGCAGGCTCCATGCAGGGAGCCTGATGCGGGACTCGATCCCAGGACTTCAGGATCACGCCCTGGGCTGAAGGCAGATGCTAAACCACTGGGCCACCCAGAGATCCCCTAAATATGTGTCTTGCAAGATGTTGCTGTGGCCAAGGTCAAAGAGGTTGCTGTCTGTTTTCTTCTCTAGGATTTTGATGGTTTCCGGTCTCACATTTAGGTCTTTCATCCATTTTGAATTTATCATTGTGTATGGTGTAAGAGATTGGTCCAGTTTCATTCTTTTGCATGTGGCTGTCCAATTTTCCCAACACCATTTATTGAAGAGACTGTCTTTTTTCCATTGGCTATTCTTTCCTGCTTCGTTGAAGAGGAGTTGACCATAGAGTTGAGGGTCTGTTTCTGAGTTCTCTATTCTGTTTCATTGACCTCATTTTCAAACAATCAGAGTGGTTAAATCTGATGGGAGTCTTCAGCAGGCTGGCAGTTGTGTGTAGATTGTTTGGCTCTTTTATATTTATAAAAGTTATGTGTGTCACCAGGCCTCTTGGAGCCTTTGCATAATTTAACATACAAATTAGAGGGGCGCCTGGATGATCAGTCGGTTAAGCATCACCTTTGGCTCAGGTTATGATCCCAGGGTCCTGGGATGGGGCCCTGTGTCGAGTCCCCTGCTCAGTGAGGAGTCTGCTTCTCCCTCTACCTCTGCCCCTCCCCCTGCTTGTATTCTCTCGTGCTCTCTCTCTCTCTCTCAAATAAATAAACTCTTTTAAGAAAAAAAAAAAAAACTTAGGAAAAGTATGCTGATATATTTTGACAGGTTCACATGAGAAACGACAGAGGGAGTAAGTTCACTCCACCCTGGCCAGAGCTTACTGGTGTTTCACAGACTTGTTCCATGGTTTCTCCTCAGGTTTCTGTGCAGCTCTTCACTACTTGGCAGAGTTTGGTGTTATTTGGAAACTTCCAAGAGTTCACTGTGCATTTCTTCCCAAAGCTCATATGTTGAAAGGATTTATGAATCCTGATGATTCATAAATTAGAAAGTAGAGTTCAGTGTATTAAGTAAAACTTCAATGTTGGATTAAATATGCCTTCTTCCCCTCCTACCCTCACAGCCTGTAACCTGTGTTTCTGGGAGTGTGAGTGTGAGGCTGTGCCCCCCCCCCCCCCCCCCCCCCCGTTAATTCCATTCCCTAGAACATGGGAGGAAGCAGGGAAAAGGGAGCAGGAAGCTCTTACTTGAATGGTACTATCTGGAGATAGGCTTTGCATTCTCTGACCCTGGAACACATCTAGAACTGGTTCCTGTGAGCACCTTTGTACTTGTTTGGTACACCCTCTGATTAGAAACTTTTGACATGGGAATGCATTCTATTACTTGTCTACAATTCTTCCCCTCAGCTCCCATTTTCTGACAGTCTATTTTGCACAGATTTCCACTGTTGGATTCCTCCTCGTGGGCAGTAGTTGTAACAACTTCAAGTCGCCCCTCTCTGGTCCACATCTGGTCCATAGGAAGTAATCATGCATCCCTCACCCTGACAAATTTGGACACATCAGGCTCCTTTTGATGTAGCCCTCTATTCTTGTTTGCAGGCACTTCTGCTGTCCCTTTGTGAGTCAGGCACAGTCCCCTGGGCCCCCCATAACTGCAAGGAACACAGGAAAGTTTCTCCAAGTGGTCCTGCTGAAGCTTTTAGCCCTATGGTTGAACTGTGAGAAGAGCACCTATCTTTCCTGGATAAAGTGAGAAAGTCACAGCATATTAACTCTTTTGTTCAAAGAAATATATTGTGGGTCCTCTCTCTATCAATCAATCCACTCGCAATATTCTGAAGTTGTCACATTATGATGGTCTATCTTACACTTAGGATTTGGTATTCATTGTATCTTCATGCCTCAGTCAAAACTTCTTTTTTTTTTTTTTTTTTTTCAGTCAAAACTTCTAATTTAACACCTTATTATACCCATTTGCTATCCCTTGCTTTCCATCTACAGCATTTCCCAAGTCACAACAAAACTTCCCCTGATAAACCCATCATAATGTTTCTTTCTGCTTTTGAGGTGGAACCCTGTCATAGGCTTGTTAACAATCTAAATTGTTGTAGTACATGGTAAAGCTATCTTGCACAGTGTCTGGCACGTAATGAGTACTTGGTAAATGTTAGTTCCTCATTTCCTTGGATTAACACTGCACTAAGAGTATTACTGAAAAGTTGGCTACAATGTGGAATCTGAAACCATATGAATAAACCTTTCATACTCTACTACATTAGAATCTATTGGTGTATCTTGCACTGTGAATGAAGATTTACTCATTCATGGTTTTGTAACATCATGCATTGGATACTTGGAAAATATCAATTCACTAAGTTATACAGATCTTCCTAATGTTAGTGCATTTCATCACTCTATATTAAAAAAAAATACATTGAAGCACCTGGTTGGCTCAGTATGCAGATCATGTAACTCTTGATCTCCAGATTGTGAGTTTGAGCCCCACGTTGAGAGTAGAGATGATTTAAAGATAAAATCTTTCTTTTTTTTAATTTTTTTTTTCTTTTTAAATTTATTTATTCATGATAGTCACACGGAGAGAGGGAGAGAGGCAGAGACACAGGCAGAGGGAGAAGCAGGCTCCAAGCACCGGGAGCCCGATGTGGGATTTGATCCCTGGTCTCCAGGATCGTGCCCTGGGCCAAAGGCAGGCGCCAAACCGCTGCGCCACCCAGGGATCCCTAAAGATAAAATCTTAAAAAAAAAAATCACATACGTTGATACCACCAATCTCACCAAAAAAGTCTGTGAGCATTGAAAAACTGATGGTGAGTACAAATGAATGCTGAGATGAATATAATTTTTCTAAAATTCTTTTACTTCTAAGCTGGAATTTTATCATTGGCAACAAATGCCATTAATGATTTCCTTGAAGTGATGATGATCTATTTTTGGGAAACTATGTGTTAAGTACCCAAGTCTGCAAAACCACGAACTCTGTTAGTAGTTCTGTCACATAGAAATTGTGTCCATGAAAAAATAGTGACTAGTTCAGCTTGTGGTTCAGACAGGTACACAAGGACCTTACCTTGAGACAATCATTGCTCTTAGGTTCACAGAAGTACTTTGGAAGTGTTGTTCCCATTTGGCACACGGGATAGTAAAAGGATGTGTATTCAGGGTTGAAATTTCATAAAATTAAGAATTTTGAATGGTGCCTGGGTGGCTCAGTTCATTGAGCATCCGACTCTTGATCTCAGCTCAGGTCTTGATATCAGAGTAGTGAGTTCAAGCCCTGCATTGGGCTCCGTATTGGGCATGGAGCCTGCTTTAAAAAAAAAAAAAAAAAAAGAAAGAATATCGATTGCTTCAAGGATATTCTTTTTTTTTTTTTTTTTAATTTATTTTTGTTTATTTATGATAGTCATACAGAGAGAGAGAGAGGCAGAGACACAGGCAGAGGGAGAAGCAGGCTCCATGCACCGGGAGCCCGACGTGGGATTCGATCCCGGGTCTCCAGGATCGCGCCCTGGGCCAAAGGCAGGCGCCAAACCGCTGCGCCACCCAGGGATCCCTTTCAAGGATATTCTTAAATGAAAATGGCTTTTTTTTTTTTTTTTTAATTTCAAGTACCTGGTGCCATGTCCATGATTCCTGCTAAGGTGTCAGTAATTTTAACCATTATTACTTTTATACCATCCCTGTAAATCTCAGTACAGTGAAAAAGGCAAATAATTGATTACTATTATAAAATAATTTTGACTTTGTAGACTCCTTAGTCTTGTAGACCCCCAGACATCCACAGGTCACATTTTGAGAATTACTGATCTGGAACATTCCCTCAATCTTTTTTCTTTTTTTAAAATTTTTCATGACACAGACATTTGGCAAATTTAAGTCAATTCTCCTATAGAATGTCCCACAGTTTGGGCTTTTGTATTTTTTCCTTGCATTTAGAATTCAGGTTGAATATATGTATGTTTTTAAAATATTATGTATTTATGTATGTATGTATTTATTATTTTTTTTTTAGAGAGAGAGAGAGAGAGAACCCAAGTAAGGGGAGGAGCAGAGGAAAAGGGCCAAGCAGACTCTGCTGAGTGTGGAGCCAGACATGAGGCTCAATATCCTGGCCCTGAGATCATGACTTGAGCCAAAATCAAGAGTCGGATGCTTAATTGACTGAGCCATCCGGGTGCCTCACAGGTTAAAAAAATTTTTTTACAAGATTATTTATTTATTTATTCATGATAGACAGAGAGAGAGAGAGGCAGAGACACAGGCAGAGGGAGAAGCAGGCTCTATGCTGGGAGCCCGACGCAGGATTCGATCTGGGGACTCCAGGATCACGCCCTGGGCCAAAGGCAGGCACCAAACCGCCAAGCCACCCAGGGACCCCCAGGTTAAATATTTTTAAACAAGAATACTGTACAGGTGATGTGTGTCATAGGTGATGTGACAGCGTAGGAATATGCTGTTAAGTAAGAAGCACTTCCTGTCAGTTTGTCTCATTATTGGTAATCCTGCATTTGATTACTTGATTAAAATGGTGCCTGAGAGATATCTTCATAGTAAATATACTCTTTATCCTTTGAAATGAATAGTAATAAGAAATTTATATGTAATCATCTGTGAAATAATACTTGGAGACCACGTGAATATTTTATTCTGCAAAATGGTTTAAGCAATCTTTGCCTATTGGTGATTTTTGCCTAAATTATGATTACATTGGAGACTGCAAGGTAGTGATTTTTGAATTTTATCATTTTACTTTTTTTTTTTTTTTGAGGCAGGTGTTGGTCTGTAAAGAAGTGCTGTCTCTTCACACCACCCCATTCTCTTTGTTGATGTGTGGGTTTTATTTATTTATTTATTTATTTATTTATTTATTTATTCATTCATTCATGAGACACACACACACACACACAGAGAGAGAGAGAGAGAGAGAGAGAGAGAGGCAAAGACATAGGCAGAGGGAGAAGCAGGCTCCATGCAGGGAGCCCGACGTGGGACTCGATCCTGGGTCTCCAGGATCACACCCTGGGCTGAAAGCAGCACTAAACCACTGGGCCACTGGGGCTGCCTGGGTTCTTTTTATTTATTTGTTTGTTTTTTTACTATTCAGTGAATTAATTGGGCAAATGAGAACCCTTTTAAATGAGCTGTTATGCCCTTTTAACGTGTATTCATCAATATTTAAGCATTTTCTTGCTTTCTGGTATACAGTATTGAAGAATCACTTTCTATTTTCTGTGGACCAATCTTGCAATTAGTCATTTGTCCATGGAGATTTGATTCCTTTTAGTGGGAATGGTACTTAGAGATCAAGATCTCGGGGTGCCTGGTGGCTCAGTTGGTTGTGTCCAACTTGGCTCAGGTCTTAATCTCAGGATCATGAATTCATGCTCTGTGTTGGGCTTCATGCTGGGGGTGGAGCCTACAAAAAAAAAAAAAGACAAATCAAGATCTGGGCACTATTTTTACTCGTTTCTACCAGGATAATCATTGTTCTTAGACCCTTTCAGGGGACAAAACTAAAATATACATATTTTTTAAAATGATCAATTCAGAATCACTGAATTGCTCATTCCTGCAACCAAATAGATAAATTTCAAAAACATTACAGAGTAAAGTAAGCTTAAAAAATTGCCTATAGCAATTCAGCTACGTGACAGGATACAAAATCAATGCACAGAAATCAATTGCATTTCGACACACTAAGGAGACTGAAGAAAGAAAATTAGGGAATCGATCCCATTTACAACTGCATCAAAAACCATAAGATACCTAGGAATAAACCTAACAAAAGAGGTAAAGGACCTGCACTTTAAAAACTACAGAGCACTTATGAAAGAAATTGAGGAAGACACAAAGAGATGGAAAAACATTCCATGCTCATGGATTGGAAGAATAAATATTGTCTATGCTACCCAGAGCAATTTACACATTCAATGCAATCCCTATCAAAGTACCATGGACTTCCTTCACAGAATTGGAACAAATAATTCTAAGATTTGTATGGAACCAGAAAAGACCCCAAATATTCAGAAGAATGTTGAAAAGAAAACCAAAATTGGAGGCATCACAATGCCTGACTTCAAGCTGTATTACAAAGCTGTGATCATCAAGACAGCACAAAAACTGACACACACAGATCAAGGGAACAGAATAGAGAACCCAGAAAAAGACCCTCAACTCTATGGTCAACTTATCTTTGACAAAGCAGGAAAGAATATCCAATGGAAAAAAGTCTCTTCAACAAATGGTGTTGGGAAAATTGGACAGCCACATGCAGAAGAATGAAACTGGACCATTCTCTTACACCATACAGAAAGATAAACTCAAAATGGATGAAAGACCTAAACATGAGACAGGAAAAACCATTAAAATCCTAGAGAAGAATGCAGGCAGCAACCTCTTTGACCTTGGCCACAGCAACTTCTTGCAAGACACATCTCCAAAAGCAAGTGAAACAAAAGCAAAAATGAACTATTGGGAACTATTGGGACCTAAAGGATAAAAAGCTTCTGCACAGCAAAGAAAACAGTCAACAAAACTAAAAGGCAATGTACAGAATGGGAGAAGGTATTTGCAAATGACATATCAGATAAAGGGCTAGTATTCAAGATCTATAAAGAACTTATCAAACTCAGCACCCAAAAACCAAAGAAACCAGTCAAGAAATGGGCAGAAGACACGACAGACATTTCTCCAAAGAAGACCTACACATGGCCAATAGGCACATGAAAAAAATGCTCCACATCATTTGTCATCAGGGAAATACAAATCAAAACCACAGTGATGTACCAGTTTATACTGGCAAGAATGGCTAAAATTAACAATACAGGAAATAACAAATGTTGGCAAGGATGTGGAAAATGGGAACCCTCTCCCACTATTGGTGGGAATGCAAGTTGGTGCAACCACTCTCGAAAAAAGGAGAGTGTGGAGGTTCCTTACAAAATTAAAAATAGTGCTATTCTATGATCCAGTAATTGCACTACTGGGTATTTACCCCAAGATACATATGTAATGAAATGAAGGGGCATCAGCACCCCAGTGTTCATAGCAGCAATGTCCACAATAGCCAAACTGTGGAAGGAGCTGGGACATCCTTCGACAGATGAATGGAGAAAGAAGATGTGGTCTATATATGCAATGGAATGTTACTCAGCCATGAAAGGATGAATACCTACCATTTACATCACCATGGATGGAACTGGAGGGTATTGTACTAAGTGAAAAAAGTCAATTGGAGAAAGACAATTATCATATGGTTTCACTCATATGTGAAATATAAGAAATAGTGCAGAGGATCACAAGGGAAGGGAGGGAAAACTGAACGGGAAGAAATCAGATAGGGAGACAAACCATGAGAGACTCCTGACTATAGAGAACAGAGGGTTGCTGGAGGAGAGGTAGGTGGAGAGATGGGGTAACTGGGTGATGGGCATTAAGGAGGGCATGTGATATGATGAGCACTGGTTGTTATATGCGACTGATTAATTATTGAACACTGCTTCTGAAACTAATGTGTGTACTATATGTTGGCTAATTGAATTTAAATTTAAAAAATGGCCTATAGGTTGTCTTTTAGTTTTGTTGACTGTATCCTTTGCTGTGCAAAGGAATATAAGGGAAGGGAGAAGAAATGTGTGGGAAATATCAGAAAGGGAGACAGAACGTAAAGACTGCTAACTCTGGGAAACGAACTAGGGGTGGTGGAAGGGGAGGAGGGCGGGGGGTGGGAGTGAATGGGTGACGGCACTGGGGGTTATTCTGTATGTTAGTAAATTGAACACCAATAAAAAATAAATTAAAAAAAAAAGGAAAAAAAAATGGCCTATAGAGCAGAACCAGAAGCCTGCAGTTCTGAGTGGTCCAGCTGAGCTCCACCTAGATCAGCTGAACCACACAGTGCATCTTCAAATATATGAGAAATGAAAAGGTGGCTTTAGCAAGTCACTGGGATTTGGGGATTATTTGTTGTACACCATTATTTTAGCCAAAACCTGACAAATAAGAAAGAAATCCAAGAAAGCATGTAGTCTTGGAAGTCAGGAAAGTACTCCAAATACTGCTGTTGAATCTATTACATTGTAGACTGGGAATTGACATTGAATTTAGTACATGGAGTTGTTGGTGAACTGAATAAGAACAGTATCAGGGGACTGAGGGTGGGTGAATGGAAAGTCTGATTAGAGCAGGTTTAAGAGAGAATAGGCTATGAGGAATTGGAGACAGTTTAGAAAAACCTTTTTAGGAGTTTCGGTGAAAAAAAAAAAAAAAAAGAGAGAGCAGTAGCTGGTAGGGGAAGTGTAGGCCAAGGTTTTGTTTTGAGGATGGGAGAAATAGCAGCATGTTTGTGTGCTGATGGGTTCCTCCTGAAGAGAGTAAAACAGGATGGTGATGATGTCAGGGATGAAGGGGGAGTTGGTGGTGGTGTCCCGGAGCGGGCAGGGCGCATGGAATCTAGTGCTCCACAGGCTTCTGAAGGGCAGGCAGTCTAAAGGGTCTCTGTCGACCCCAGTCTCCTCATTTATTAACGACAGTTGAATTTACTGGAGTTGAACCTATGTTCAAGAGGACCGGTGAAGAGCTGTATGGTGCCAACATTGTTGAGGCTGAACCCCAGCTCATGGCCCCGCTCAAAGCCTGATGAAAGCCTCATTGCCTGATAAATACTCTGATCAGCACTTTCCCCCTTAATCCCAAACCCCTCCATTTGGAGACCACCTAAGAAAAAGTGGCAAATTTCATTCACATAGGAAAAATAAAAAAGACTGCTGGGCCAGCACTGCAGCTTTTAATCCATTCAATTGCAATGGGACACATGCCAAACTGTTAAGATTCTTTAGTTCAATCAGATTTATTTCCCTCAAAGTGAAATTCTTAGCTCTCTGTAGGGTATCTTTTTTTTTTCTCCAATAAAAACTCTATCACACGTCATCTAGCTCCCGAAGGACAATCTGAAGTCACTGTGATCTGTAACTATTGTTTCCTACTTACTCTGTCATAGCAATCCTGTGAAAGCTGCAGAGCATCGTTCATGCCCTCAAGCATCAACAGACATTTCTGGGACATTCACCAAGTGCAAAGCGCTGGCTACTAACTTCACCAGAATGGGGTGTTGTAACTTCCTTCCTTCCTGTCATCCTCAGGCTCAGGTTTCCAGCAGGAATGTAACACATACTGACATGACTGTTCTGCATCCAATCATTTAATGGCATGGGACAAAGATGACAAACATATGGGTGAGTGTTCCCAGCTGAAGGAGGATTGCCAGATGTACAACAAACAAACAAATGAAAGCAGGACGTACCATTAATTTTGATTTCAGATAAAGAAGGATTATTTTTTAGTGTATGTCCATCCCAAATATTGCACCTCTTTTGAGAATCAAATGAGCCTCTTCTTGGTAGCATTCCCCAGCTGGCTTACCCTGGAGCGTTTGCACACTTTGAAATATCTCACTCCTTCAAGAATAGATGCTCTGCCTCAGTAGCAGCCAATCTTTTGTATTTTTGAAATTAAAGGTTAAAAATAGTATTAGACCCCCAGGTTGCCAGTGTAGCGAGAGGTATAAATAAAAGCTGACATGAAACCAAACATAAATGGATAAAATAGTAGGTCCTATCCTCCTTTTATATTTTTTTTATAAAATCTTTTATATTTTTGCTTTTTTATCTTTTATATTTTTGCCACAGAAACCAAGTCTCTCAGCACCAGAGTTATTAGCGTATGTCCCCAAGTGTGCCACTCTGATTTCGGAGTGACAGTGTCACTGGTTGCGCCTTCGCTGATGTGGAATCCAGGCCTCCACCACTCTCTGCTCTTGCAGGGGCACCAGCACTGTCCCACCAGACAGGTTCCTCCAGTGCGGTTGTCCAGACTCATTCCTGATGCTTCCAACTCACCACCTTCTCAGCTCTTAGCCACATCCGTTTTGCTTAATTTTTAAGAGTTC
The DNA here is from genome assembly GCF_053574225.1 of Canis aureus. Classification (NCBI taxonomy): domain Eukaryota; kingdom Metazoa; phylum Chordata; class Mammalia; order Carnivora; family Canidae; genus Canis; species Canis aureus. The sequence goes on from NC_135635.1 coordinate 18,007,992, forward strand.
AGCTGACTTGGAGGGAGCTGGTGTAGCCAACTAAGGCAGCAAGTCCAAAGGAAAGAAACGATCAGGACTTGAAACATTTATTTTGAAAGGATAAGCAAGAGGCTAGACCAGTAAAAGCGCTGACTCCTGCTTGTTCTAGTTTTCTCTGTGGCAAGGCATGTGGATCTAGGATCAAGTGGATCACTGCAGACCCACTACTTAGGAAGCCCTGAACAGAAGTTTCCTGCCCATTAATGGGGTCACAGGATGGCAAGGAGTGGACCAGCACTGAGAACTGAGTCAGAGTGGAGAAAAGTGAACAGAAGATAGTGAACATTTTCTTTATTGGAGAGATCCAAAATATTTTCCAGTCCTTTTTGGCTGGTGGATTGATCAAGGGTAGTTTTCCCCTTGAAAGAAAAGGGGTGGTGGTGGTGGTGAGGAAAGCAAGCTTATTTACCAGTAAAAGAAAGAAAGGAAGGGAAAAGAAAAGAGAGATATAAGAAACAGGGAAAAACTATCTAAGGGGAAGATAGTATTTAAAAGAAAATAGTATTTAAAGTAACTATTTTTTTTTTAAGATTTTACTTATTTATTCATGAGAGACACAGAGAGAGAGAGAGAGGCAGAGACACAAGCAGAAGGAGAAGCAGGCTCTGTGCGGGGAGCCTGATGTGGGACTCGATCCCAGGACTCCAGGATCACACCCTGGGCTGAAGGTGGCCTTAAACCGCTGAGCCACCTGGGCTGCCCCTCTTTAGTTTTTATATTTGAGTAAAAGTGTGAGAAAAATAAGCCAACTAAATTCTAGTAGGACTCTGTTCACATAGTTTACAGTTGCTGTGTAATATTTCCTGATCCATATGTTCTATTTGTGATTGATATAAAATCATTGTGCAGCATTAATACACTACTTTTTTTCCCTTTGAAGAACAAGGGATGCAGGATGCTTAATATCCGGATGACATAAGGCAGAGCACAAACTGCTATTTTCACTTTTAAACATCTATGTTTTGGGTCTTCGAGTAATTCAATGAGGATATAGGTTTTTTTTTTTTTTTTTAAAGATTTTATTTATTTTTGAGAGAGAGAGAGAGAGAGAGAGAGTTCATGAGACAAGAGAGGGGTAGGCAGAGAAGCAGGCTCCCTCCTGAGCAGGGAGCCTGAGATGGGGGTTGATTCCAGGACCCTGGGTTCATGACCTGAGCCTGAAGGCAGACGCTTAACCGACTGAGCCACCTAGGTGCCTGAGGATATAGGTTCTTAATCATTTAAGAGAGAAGAAACACAGAAAGAGAAAAACAAAGGGAAAACCCAGTCCATGTGGAAGTGGATTATTTCTTCTATCCTGATATGTTGGACTCCACCCATGTTCAGCTAGGCCTGTGCTTGATCTAGATTTAGTTCCATGGCTACTTTAAAGCTTTAAATCAATAAGCAGTATTTTCAGGTTAGGAAATGAGACCCATCGTTAACACTACAGGGTTGTGAAACTACACTCTTCACAAACATTTAAAGGGTTAATACAATAATGATCACTATTATTTTTCTATTATTCCCAAATAATAGAAAACCAGACACTCTTATTTTGCAAAATGCCAAGCACAGCACAAGTTGTTGATTCTAAAGTGAAGAAACCTGGAATGTGTAATTTCCCTGCAGAGATAATCCTGTGCACTTGGAGAGACTAAGGACGCCTGCACGGCATCCAGGTGATTTCGATTAGAGTGCATCATTTCTTGCTGGCCTTGACCTGCAAGAAGGCTGTGCTTTTCAGCTGTTCTAAAAATGGTTTATGATACAGTTGGTAAGAAAGACTTGGTTTCTTCCATTTTTTTTATGATGGTAAAATACACATAGAGTAAAATGTGTTATCATAACCATTTTTTGTGTGTGAACAGTTACTGGTATGAAGTACATTCATATGGTTATACAACCATCATCTCCATCCATCTCCAGAATTCTTTTAGTCTTGCAAAATTAACACCCTGTGCCCATTTAAAAAATATTTATTTTTTTAGAGAGAGTGTGTGCCCATGCACGCAGCAGTGGGGGAGAGGCAGAGGGAGAGACTCTTCCAGTAGACTCCCCATTGAGTGCTGAGCCTGACTTGGGGCTTGATCCCATGACCCATGAGATCATGACCTGAACTGAAACCAAGAGTTGGAAGTTCAACAGACCGAGCCACCCAGGTGCCCCTAAAACTCTGTACCCATTAAATATTAATTTCCATTTCCCCCTCTTTTAGCCCCTTGCAACCACCATTTTACTTTCTGCATTTGCGAATTTGACTACTATAATGTTAACTTTAACAAATAAAACTGCTGGTTATTTTGCCAGCAAAAATAGATTTGTTTGGGAATAGCACAGAACGGCAAGACCACAGGCAAGCTTGAGAACAAAGGAAGGCTATGCAAGGTAGGTCTTTCCCTGTTGGGTCTGCAATTAACAAGGTGTGAAAGGCTTGAGAACCCCTGCTGCTGGCCTCCTAACCTCATTTTAAACAAGATTCTCTTTCATTAATTTTCATAGTATTTACCTCATATGAAGGAACCATACAGTATTTGTCTTTTTGTGATTGGTTTATTTCACTTAACATAATGTCCTCAAGGTTCATCTATGTTGTATCATGTGTCAGAATGTCCTTCTCTTTTAAGGGAGATGAATATTCCGTTGTATGGATATCTCACATTTTGTGTATTTAGTCATCTAACATTTGGATTGCTTCTATCTATTAACTAACATGAATAATGCTGCTATGAACATAGGGAACATAGGTATACAAATATCTATTTGAGACCCTGCTTCCAATTCTTTTGAGTATATACCTAGAAGTGGAACTGCTTGATCATGTGGTAGTTAGTTCTATTTTCAATTTTTTTGAGGACTGCCATACTGTTTTCCATAGCAGCCACACCATTTTACATTCATTCCATCAAATAGTGCACAAAATTTCCAGTTTTTCTATCCTCAGCAACACTTGTCATTTCCTTTTTTTTTTTTTTAATAGCAGCCTTACTAATGGGTGTGAGATGGTATCTCATTGTGGTTTTGATTTGCATTTCCCTAATGATTAGTGATACTGAACATTTTTTCATGTGCTTACTGGCCACTTGTGTATCTTCAACAGAGAAATGCCTATCCAGGTCCTTCGCCCAATTTTGACTCAGGTTGTTTCTTTCTCATTTTGAGTTCTAGGAGCTTTCTCTATATTTTGGGTATTAATCCCTTGCCAGCTACATGATTTGCAAATATTTTCTTCCATTCTATGGGTTGCTCTTTTACTCTGTTGATAGTATCTTTTGATGCACAAAGTGTTTTAATTTTCATAAGTCCAATATGTCTGGGTTTTTTTTTGTCTGTGTCTTCAATGTCATATTCAAGAAATCATTGCCAAATCCAATGTTGTGAAAACTTTGCCCTAGAAAAACTTTTCATTATCATAGAATCTTAGAATAATTGCTTAACCAGTTCAACATCCAATTTATTTATTTATTTATTTATTTTTTCAACATCCAATTTAATAACATCTTTTATTATATCATGGATCCAGTTATCTGGCCTATATGTAACTATCTTTATGACAAGACACCTAATACTTTGTAAGGAAGAAAGCATCATTAGTGACAGAAAGTCTAGGAAGATTAGAAAGTCTCTTTATCTTAGACTGAATTTTTTTTTTTTTAAGATTGTATTTATTCATGAGAGACAGAGAGAGAGAGGGAGAGACACAGGCAGAGTGAGAAGCAGGCTCCAAGCAGAGACCCCGACACGGGACTCCATCCTAGGTTCACGCCCAGGGCCGAAGGCAGCGCTAAACCACTGAGCCACCAGGGCTGCCCTAAATTGAATTTTTTATCTCTCCGGTATCTACTATTCAGTTTCAGTTGATACTCAGTCTATCTAAAGCAACACAAAATAAATTTTTCTAGCCACAATAAATGTCTTCAAGTATCTGATGAACATTATCCTACCCTTCAACTCCTAATTTGTATTACGTTGTTAATAGGCGAGTAGGTAAGAATATCTAGTAACTTTATATGCAATACTAAAAGCAGATTCTTGGGCAGGTCATTTTTAAATTAATTCATAATATAATTTATGTTCTAGAAAATAGACAAGCTTCAAATTTATCAGAAAAAAAATGTCTTTGAACTTGTCATGTTGAAAAAATAATTAAAGCTCAATTTTACTGCAGGCAGCCAGTCTATTGGTTAATGAGACTGAAATAACGTTCTTGCATTAAATTCAACATCTTTATTTTCATTATTAATAAATATTCATTATGTGCCAACAATATATGGAGCTCTGCACAGATCATAAAAAAGTAGAATTCCAGCCCAATATATTTTACATTAATGAGATACAATGTTGTTGTAGAATGCCTGCCATGCAAAAGCACTCTATTAATTATCATATTGCTTCTGTAAGATACATTAAATAAGAGAAGAGAAAAAAGTGCTGAAGGTTTGCATCATTTGTGGAAAACTAGGGTCAAGTACGGTGACTAGATTTAAATGCAGGCTCTGCAGCCCTGTTGAAGTGCATTGCAAGATGGTGGATTTAAAAATTTGGATAAAAAATAAAAATAAAAAAATAAAAATTTGGATAAATGGTGCTAAAACAAACCACCACTTCCTAAACCATCAAGACAACTCCCCATATCCTGCAGCATTTTCCTTAGAGATATGATTATAAGACTTGGGCACATTTTACTGAGCTGAACTTGAAGATTTAGAGAAGTCACAGTTCCAAGGTATGTGATGTCAACAATGTGAACTTCTTGGGGGCACCTGGCTGGCTCAGTTGGTAGAGAATGGGACTCTCAATCTCAGGGTTAAGAGTTCAAGCCTCACGCTGGGCATGAAGACTACTTAAAATTTAAAAAAAAATTAAGAAAAGGATTTTATTAAAACAACAACAATAATGCGAGCTTCCTGTCAAGCCCTGCGAGGGCATAATTAGGGTTACCGTTGTTTTCTTGATAGACCTGCTCAGCATTATCTAATCTCAACAGAACAGTTAGAATCTCACTTTCCATGGGGATCCCTGAGTGGCTCAGCAGTTTAGCACCTGCCTTCATCCCAGGGTGTGATCCTGGAGTCCTGGGATCGGGTCCCACGTTGGGCTCCCTGAGTGGAGCCTGCTTCTCCCTCTGCCTGTGTCTCTGCCCCCCCCGCCCCCCCCCCCCCCCGTGTGTGTGTGTCTCTCATGAATAAATAAATAAAAATCTTAAAGAAAAAAAGGATAGAAAAGAGCTTGATATATTTGATTGAAAAGGCTACTCTTTAAGATTCGTGAGGGGCTTTTATTTTTAGTACAGTGACTCCCCAGATGAAAATGGGTGACTACTTTTGGAGTAGTGGCAGCTCCACTAGGGTTTATAAGGATCAGCAAAATCTAAAGCTGCTTTTTAATAGCTGCAAATTTTCATGATTTCTTTTAATCTACACTGCACCATTCATCGGGGACGGTTTTGCGTGTGTGTGGATGCTCATACAGGTTCTTTCCTGGGGCATCTCCACAGCAGAAGGCTGGCAGCGCACTGAGCTAACTGCTACTCTGATAATCCATAATCGGCCTGTGCGTTCCTCTTCTGGGCAGGATGCGGCCCCCTCACTGAGCCACCTCTAAATCCTACCTGTGCTCTGGCAGGGCCTAGATCATACCACTTCCTCTCTGGGCCATTCCTCGTTGCCCCTCTGCAGGACTTTGGCACGTCCGTGTGCTCCAGGCTCATCACCCTTCCAGTTTGTGTACAGGGATTGCTGTTCCGTCTCTCTACGGAGGACAGAATCATGCCCACACCACCTAGGCTGGAGAGTGCACACAGCTAAAAACAGCATGTCAGTTTGGCCCACAGAACAAGGAACATTTTTTTAATTAGTTGCAACCATTGAGAAATTTTACATGAAATTCCAGCCTTTTGATTTATCTTGAAAAACCGGAAGATCTGACATCTCAAGACCCACATTCCTTTCATAGACACAATGAGCAGAAAATGACTCTCCATTAAATGAAGCAGGTGCTCTTCATTTGTCTTAAATTACCTGCTTGTAGCGATTAGGATGTGTGAGTCCTTGGTTGGGCATTTTTTTGCATGAGATGCCCCAGACTCACTGTGTGGACCACACAAACGACAACAAAGCAAGCTTATTGTCTACCAAGTCATCATGTTTATTTCCAAGACCTACACTGTTCTTCAGGGCTTTTGAACAGAGCCTAAACAAGCATTTGAGAACACTAAATCTCTTTCACTCCTCATTTGGCTCTTTAGTGCAGACCCTCGCATATCAGAGAACATGTCCCCTACTGCTAATTCATTTCTGGTCACAGTCCTGCTGGGATCAACAGCAGCCTATTATTAACTTTCATAGTCGTTTTTAACCACATCCTCAGGGTTTCCCTCTTCATTAATTCACTTTTGAGGGGAAGTTTCGAGACCATTAAAGTGAGGCATGTTTAATAGCTTTGATTTAACCAGGTGCCTGGCAATCCCATTCACATTGCTCTGCTCTCGGGGTCTCACATTATTACCCTGAGGCAGGACAGTCAGGCAGTAGTGGCAGAGCCGGGCCAGGAAGCCACAGCCCCATACCATGTCCTGGGGCTGCCAGAGACCACTATTGATACCCCTTACACTTACACCATGCACCAAGTCAGGTGCCCTGGAGAGGTCTATCTTAATTTTTTTTTCAAAAGAAAATTAAGTCCTGTGTGGGTGCTGCTTCTCATACTGAGCCATGTCCCACCCACATCCACTGGTTAAATATGCTATTACAAACATTTATAAGCTTTTAGATTTCGGATGATACATTTTCCACAACTTAGATCATGTCATCATATTTTTTTTCATTTCTATGTGATAGCTGCTGGTATTGGATTAATTAAAACTACTGAGGTTCAACCATGATCAAATAATTCCATGACTTCATAGCTCAGCTCTGAAGGTCAGACATAGCAAGTGATCCAACATAAAGCCAACAATGATTTTTTTTAAAAGATGCTCTGAGTGTGGATATTTTTCATAACTTTATGCCAACTTGCTACAACTGAGTGTTCGACTAGAAAAATGAAAAGGGAATGCAGAGTGATAATTAAATTAACATTCTCTCAGAAATAACACCTTTAGCTTGTGAATAAAAATGTGTTAGAAATCACATCCAGCCCTGTCATGATCCAAATGTCATCCTGCCTTACTACACCTATTATCACTAACTCTACCAACACAGATAAAGTGTGCTTAAAAAAAAAAAATCTGCAGATACCTTTAGATTTCGAAACCGTCATTTTGACTAAACTCTGTTTCCTGAAAAGATATATTAAAATTGATTTCCTCACATTGAAACTTTCAGAAGCAAAATATAACACTAAACAATTTTCCATGTCTAATTACTGGAGTTTTACCTTCCCCCACTTTCTTGCTAATTAAATAGACAAAGACATCATGTTTTTTCACCTAAAGTATTTTGCTCATGTTTCTCTATTTCTGAGCCGGATTTCAATTCTGAAGTCCTAAATGGTAACAAAAAATCCTAACTGATCATTTTTGTGATAAGAACAGATGATCTCAGTATTTTATTTTTTGAAAGATTTTATTTATTTATTCATGAGAGACACACAGAGAGAGGCAGAGACATAGGCAGAGGGAGAAGCAGGCTCCCTGCAGCGACCCCAATGTGGGACTCAATCCTAGGACCCCAGGATCATGCCCTGTGCCAAAGGCAGACACAACCACTTAACCACTGAGACGTCCCCAGATGCTCTCTTTAGTCTCAAAATTCTGGTTCGATGGAAGTATTCTCAGGTGTCAACTTTGTCTCCTTGCTCTCTCATGATTATAAATTTCAGTGATTAAAGTTCTGCTTATAAAATATGAAAAGGAGCCACTGTAGGAGGGAAATACCTTCTGTGTATCTTATATTTAACATGTCTATTTTTGTATTCTCTGAAAAGGCAATGCATTATTTTTAAGAAGCGTAAGTAGTCCGATTTTTAAGTATTTGAAGAATCAAATAATTTCTAAGTCATCAATCCAGCAGGTCATCTTCCATTTAATTCGTCAAATTAGAGGGTTCTGAATTAAGCCTGGCCATTCGGGTTCTCTACTGACATTATGAATTCAGGAGGAAGAGAACATGAAGTATATAACACATCTTTAATTAAAAATGCATATGATCTGGAGAACAGTCCTGACAGCCACACTGTCTGCTGTACCCCAGAGTCTCCAACTAGTCACAGCCTCACACAATCAGCCCTGCAAGCAGAGGGGCAGCATTCTGTGGATACTCCTCTCTGTGGATCAGAAACCTTTGAAGTGAGCCAAGGGGAGGAAACAGAACATAGGAAACACTCCCTTCTCGGGGGTTATAATCACCCAGCCTGGCATGCTTTCCCTCTTGAGGAAAAAAAGCGATCCATAAAAGTTCTGAAGGAGATAAAGGATTTGTGAAAGTTATTTTTCCTCCTGGCACAACTGATAGAGTTGGAAAACTTTCCTGGTGACTCAGATCGCAAGAGCCTGGAGGAGAAATGGGCATTTGTTCAATAGAGGGTGAGTAATAATGCATACCCACTCTATAGATGGGCAGGGTGTGATAATCCCAACGAGGGAAGCAGCTGATGAAGGGAGACAGGTTTGTGGGCTGCCACCACTGGAAACTTGCCCAGTGTCCTGACATCGTCGTCATGATTCCGCAAGGATTCTGGAAATCCTTTCTCTCTAGACCCTGATGTAAGCACGTAGGATCCCGAGTTCTCTCTCTAACAGTCAGTTGACTTTCTAGGTTACTGCATCTCTAGGAAGTTGAGGACCAACAGGAATTTGGGGTTATTCTGATTATTATTATTATTTTTTTATTCTGATTATTTTTCTAAGAAACATGCAATTCAAAACACACCAAAAGGGGCACTGGGTGGCTCAGTGGTTGAGCAGCTGCCTTTGGCTTAGGTTGTGATTTCTGGGTCCTGGGATCCCCACAGGGAGCCTGCTTCTCTCTGCCTGTGTCTCTGCCTATCTCTCTGTATCTCTCATGAATAAATAAATAAAATCTTAAAAAAGAAGTAAAACACACCAAAAAATTAGAAATTAAATTAATATTAAATTAAATGTAATTTAAAAGATAAAGCAGAGATACTTCTTCTTTTATGCTCTCTACAAAACAGATTCCCCTTCCCCCCTCTGTCATCAACATGGGCATTTTATGAGAAACATTTTTCAGTATTTGCTCACTCGTTTATCTTGCACATACAGTTGAAATGAATAATTTAATCTGGCATTCTCCCCACCCACCCACCCAGCAAATGTTTTTTTTTTTTTTTTCTAATCTGAGGTTTTCTCAGCACCCAGCAGAGTGTGAACAACACAACACAGTGACAATCTAAGCGCGAGAGAAATATCACTTTAAAGAGGAAATGCCAAGAATTGTAAAAGTTAATGAAAAGTGTGACATGAGCCCTGAGCCATAAACATAGAGGTTTAGCACTGTCAGGGGCCCATGAAATTGGGGGGTTGGAGTGACAAGAGACATGAAAGAGAACCATGTGGTAGGTAACTGCAGCTTCCTAGACCCTACTCATCTCAGACATGTTTGCTTTCATTTTCTACACTCCTGGGAATGCTAATTTCTTCCTGTGCCTGGAATCCTGAAGACAAAATGCAATTTATTTTGACTTGCCCTTTCCTAGAGGGTCCTAAATGTCTGAAAATATCTAAAGGATCATACTGGTAGAAGAGAAATTGACACTGGATCCTTTATGTCTATACTGCAAACTAAGATTTTATTGGTCCAATTTTCTTTTTACTGTTCTGCTGGGTGAAGTCATCTACCAAAATGCATGAAAGGAAAATATCTGATTGGATGAACTATTTTTTAAAAATATTTTAAAATTTATTCTTAAGAGACCCAGAAAGAAAGGCAGAGACATAGGCAGAGGGAGAAGCAGGCTCCCTCCAGGTAGCCGGATATGGGACACGATCCGGGACCGAGATCACACCCTGAGCCAAAGGCAGATGCTCAACCGCTGAGCCACCCAGGGGTCCCATGATTGGATGTACTATTAAGTTAACTAGCCTTTTTTTTTTTTTTTAATAGTTCACAAGCCTAAGGCTAGTAATAAATTATAGGTGGCCAGAGTCATAAAAAATGCTGATTTTTTCCTCTTTTATTGCTGGTGACTGTTACCTGGGGCAGAACTAGACAATTTGTAATGTTTATGTGCTTGTAAATGTTTAAGAGTCTTTCTATAGAGCTGGGTAACATCCAGTTCTCTGTGCTAAAGGATAATCGGAGGAGAACTAGTAAGCCAGAGGCCACTCCTTTTCCAAATCCAAGAGTTTATCTCTCTCTCTCTCTCTCTCTCTCTCTCTCGCTTTCTTCTTTTTTCTGTTGTTTTTGGACACAGTGGTGCTATCACCTCCTGTTGGACCAAGTTTTACTCCTTAATTCTGTGGCAATGCACTTTTATGGTTCTCTTTCATGACCTTCCTATCTCCTCATTATCTGTTATACGTATGACCTTAGACAAGCCATTTCATTCTGAGCACCTCATCTGTAAAATGAGAAGTTAGAAATTGCTTTAAGGTTCATCTTCCCAAATTCTCCATTGTTATTCACTCCCCTAGAGAAGTGGTCTGTTAGATTTTATTTATTATCTATACTTGAAAAAGTTCTAAATCTATATTTTCAACTTCAGTGTCTCTCACTCTCAACAGTCCATATGCCATTACAATGTAGACATCTCATTAACATTCAAGACTTAAATGTTGAACACTGCTGATGGAAGTGGCAACTGTTACTCTCTTTGGGAAGCAAATTAATAAATGTTTTAGGAATAATGAAGTATACTTATATGTTGATCCAGGAAGTCTACTCCTAGGAATCCATCATAAGAATTAATTCAAGATATATTTTTTAAAAAGCCAGAAGCATAAGGATGTTCCTTGCTCTCCTCTTCTCAAATTGAAAAGAATTTAATGACCAATAGCAAAAGAATTAAGTAACTTATGATAAATTAATTTGATAAATACTAAAAAGCTATTAAATTAGTTTAGTTCCATCTAGCCACATGGAAAATAAGTGTAATATTATATATAAAGTAATAAATGAAACAGCATGTGAGCTCAACCATCTACAAAGTTCCTGCAGGAAATATACCAAAATGATAATAATTATGTGTTTAGGTGGCAGATCAGATGAGTTTTTATTTTGTTTTCTTTTTTCCAAGCTTGCAATTATATTTTTTATACCACTATGTAATTGAAAAAAAAAAACAACCAAGGTTCAAAGCTAATCTCATTTCCTTTCCTCCTAAAATCTTGTTTTTTCCTGGCTTTCCCATGACTCTGAGTGGCTATGTGTCTTCCTAGTCCTTTGGCTATTGTGTCCTAGAGTTCTTTTTTTTTTTTTTTTTTAAGATTTTGTTCATTTATTCATGAGAGACACAGAGAGAGGGAGGGGGAGAGAGAGGGAGAGAGAGAGAGAGAGAGAGAGAGAGAAAGACGGAGACACAGGCAGAAGGAGATGCAGGCTCCATGCAGGGAGCCTGATGCAGGACTCGATCCCTGGGCTCGGAGATCACGCCCTGAGCCAATGGCAGACATTCAACTGGTGAGCCACCCAGGCGTTCCTGTGTCCCAGAGTTCTTAATTTTTGAATTCTCTTTTCCTTCCACCTCTCATTCTCAAACTATCCTCAAGTGAAGTGTAATCTTCGTCTACAACAGATTTTATTCATAACTACCCTGTCCTAAATTCAAACACATAGCTCCTATGTCCGGAATGTATTTAACAGTTCCTGATTCTTTACATAATTCTTCTCCCCAAAACCTACTTTTGCCCCCTATTATCTATCAGTGTCAAATCTGGACTCCAGTGTTGTTTACCACCCATTTTCTGTATAATTTCTGTTCAGCTGGGACATCTGGGTGGCTCAGCGGTTGAGCACCTCCCTTTGGCCCAGGGTGTGATCCTAGAGTCCCACGATCGAGTTCCACACTGGGCTCCCTGCATGGATCCTGATTCTCCCTCTGCCTGTGTCTCTGCCTCTCTCTCTCTCTCTCTCTCTCTGTCTCTCATGAATAAATAAATAAAATCTTAAAAAAAAAATTTCTGTTCAGCTTCTTACCTTGTTTTATAAATATTCCCATCTCAGGGCATCTCAGTGGCTTAGTTGGTTGAATGTCTGATTCTTGGTTTCAGCTAAGGTCATGATCTCAGGGTCCTGGGATGGAGCCCTGTGTCCAGCTTTGTGCTCAGTGGGGAGTCTGCTTGAGATTCTTTCCTTCTCTCTGTGCCCCTCCCCCACTCATGATTTCTCTCTCTCTCTCTCTCTCTCTCTCTTTCTCTCTGTAATCAATCAATCTTTAAATATTTCCATCTCAGATTCTCTACTTTGGCCAGAATACTCTGCAAAGTTCCACTCCCATGCTTCGTACCCAACGATCCCCTTGCTTCTTCCTTCAAAATCCACTTTGTCTTTGTTATCTGTTCTGTTGTCTTTGGGATGTTTCCCTCCATGTATCCTCAACCCTTATTGACATTGACTTTCTAAGCATGTTAGTGAGATTTAAATGTGGTAAGATATTTGAAATGTGGTACATGGGTATTAGATAATATGTTGTTATAGTGTAGCATAATTCTTGGCTAATATTTTTTCTAATTTAAAAAATTTGGAAAAAAATGGATCTAGAAATAACAGACTAGTGAACTTAATATCAGTCACAGACAAAATACTGGGAGGGATTCTGACACCCATAATTTTGCTGTCACTGGGGACAAGAAATGGCAGTCAGTAGAAACAATAAGAATAGGGCATTTCAGACTCATTTTGATAGAGTTCATTAGCCTCGACCAGAGGAATACTTTTGGCACAGTATTTGACAAAGTATCATTGATAACCTTGTAGACAGACAAAGAAATGTGAGCTGGATGATAATTACTTAGGCAAATTCTTAGCTGGTTGAAAAATTATACCAAGAATCTTGATTAAGATAGAGATGAACTTGGTAAAGGGATACTGATTTATCTGGTATTACTCTCTTCAGCAGCTTTATCAATGGCTTAAATAATCAGAAAATATCGCATCAAATTTTCCCAATTAAAATAGCTAGAAAGGATTTTTGTACAATGAATATCAGGAAAAAAAAAAAAGAGAACAAAAAGTCCCCCAAAGTTTAAAATTTCAGACTAATGTCAAGAAGATGAGTAAAATATAGATAAATAGGAATCCCTCAACATTGGTTTAAGAAATTGGCTACACAACTGCCAGAGAGGTGAGACTTGGTTTAGCAAAAGTTTGTGGAAAAAAAAATCACCAGAGGTTGCAGTTGACTGTGTCTACAAAGTGAGCCACAAAACCTTCCAAAAGCCATTTTGGGGTTTTGGAATAATAATACAGGGTCCAGAGCCAGGGAAGTAAATATTTTACTTTCATTCTGAATTTACTGAACCAGAGCTTGAGAAAATAGTGTCATTCAGGATGCCTTATTATAATGGAGAAATGGACAATCTAGAAGTAACCAAACAGTGTGAGCAGGAGAAATGTAGGGAAACTAGGGGGAATGAGGGAGAGATAAAAAGAAATGGGGTATTTAGCTTAAAAAAGAGATCATACAAGAAGTGACAACTCTGCTCATAGACATAACAGGCTCTCAGGTGAAAGAGGAATGGAGGGCCCACAGAGGGGCTGGTTGGGAAAGAAGGCTCTAACCTACTGCAGGTGCCTGAAAAGCTGGGGTGCTCAACAAAGTGGTATCACTATGAAATGAGTTTCTTTTCCACCAAAGAATGAGTCAGATCAGGTTTTCTTTAGTAGTGTCTCTGTGCCTGGTGAGTGTACCTACAGCATTCTACAGAAGTCAACATATGAATATAAAATATTGAAAGTTGGGGAGGAAGAGGACTGCTCTTTGTCTTTGATGCCAGAATAAATCGTCTATGGAGGTGAGAACTTTTCAGTCTTTCAACTATATTCACAAATCTCATAGCATTCTAGAGCCACATTCAAGGTATGAAAAACTGGCAAAGGAGGTGTGGGCTTTGGATTTAGGAACAGATTTAGTCGTATTAATATGCTTTCTTTAAAATTGTTCATAATATCAACTATGTGAAATGCAAAAGTCAACAGTTTACCCTTGTGTTTCTTTTTTTTTTTTTTTTAAGATTTTATTTATGTATTCATGACAGACACAGAGAGAAAGGCAGAGACATAGGCAGAGGGAGAAGAAGGCTCCTCACAGGGAGCCCGATGCAGGACTCAATTCCCAGACCCTTGGATCAGGCTCTGAGCTCAAGGCAGAAGCTCAACCGCTGAGCCACCCAGGTGTCCCTACCGCTGTGGTTTATTCAGATAGAATCTATCTTATTATTGGTTAAAAAAATAGGGCACTTGTTGCTTAAACATAAATGAGGCAAAAAAGGGCAGTTTTGGCCAATTTTTAACTTCCATTGCCAATATAAAATTGTCAAGAGGAAGAATGAATGTAGAAACACAGAAAAAAAATGGACTATAGTAAATTTCAAGGTCATTAAACATCTCAATTGTTTTCAAATGGAAACTTTTCATGAACTTGGAGCTCATTAATTTTGAATCACTGATATTTCAAACTAAAATTCAGCCCTGTCCTCTACAAAACAGATACGATTGAAACTACCCAGTTTTATTAAGAAGGTAAACTGCTTTTTCAAGCAATAATATTAACATTGCTATTTGTAGAGAAATTATGATACTAATTGCAACATGTATTTAAATTATTAAAGTATTGAACAGTAGTTAATGTTGGAGATGCTAAAAATATTAAACTAAAAAAGACATTAAAGTTCATTTAGTATAATGTCCTTTTTTCAGATATGGAAATAGATCTAGGAGAGGACAGGCAAGTCCTCATCCAAGCCCATGCTGCTGGATCCTGGAGGGTGAAGTCTAGAACCTGGGTCTCTCAGCTCATAGTCAAGTGCTCTTCATATCACACCACAGAGAACTGAAATGCAAAATGAATCAAACTGAGATGCTGCATGGAGCCCTTGGTTTATGTAATGTGCTATGCTAAGCCCTAGTAAGAGGATTTGGTATCCAAAGAGGACTTAGACCTTATCTTAAAGAAACTGAGAATCTCAGCTAGAAGATAAGCCTCAGAACCTCACAATCCAAAAGGGGCAGAGTCCAGTAAAAGCAGATCTATGAAGGACAGAAGCAGAGAGTTCCTATCTGTAGTTTGCTAGCCATCTGTCTTGAAAAAAGAGTAAGATTTAGAACACGTGCAGGAAAGGTGGACAGTGTAGTCTTCATATTCTTTTTTTCTTAAGACTGGACATGTGTGAGATTTGGGCAGCAGAGAGTTCCAGGGTTCAATTCTCTGGTTAGAATATATGGGGATCTGTGCTTGGTTGCAAGTTAACGGGAATTCTACATGCTTGACGACCAGCCAGATGAGGTAGAAGGAAGGTTCCCTTGTGACAATGAAGGAGCCAAAGCTAGGAGGGCTGAGCAACGTGCCTGAATAGATTTCATATTTTCTTTAGAAAACCTGTTTCTGCTTCAACACACAAGCAGGATGGTGAGGACTGACAGTATATACCATACAGCATGGCTATTTATTTTAAATACTATTTTACAGTATTTATTTAAACAAGGAAAAAAATAAATAAACAAGGATTAAATTCATCATTACAGCAATGGAAAAATTCACTAAAAAATCTATTTGCTAGAACCCCGTATGACCCAGCAATCTTACTTCTGGGTATATATCCAAATGAAATGAATTAGGATCTTGAGGAGATACCTGTACTCCCATGTTCACTGCAGCATTATTCACAATAGCCAAGATATGAAAACAACCTAAGTGTCCATCAATAAATAAAGAAGATGGGATATATACGTCATATGCGTGTGTGTGTATATATACATACATTTATATATGATGGAATATGATTCATCTATGGGAATGAAGGACATCCTGCCACTTGTGACAACACAGATGGAACTCGATGGCATTATGCAAAGGGCAATAAATGAGACAGAGAAAATACTGTGTGCTATCACTTATATGTGGAATCTAAAAGTTGATCTAGAAACTGAGAGTAGAAGGTGGACACCAAGAGCTGGGGGTGCTATGGAGAAATGGGGAGATGTTGGTCTTCCAGTTAGAAGATGAATAACTTCTGGAGATCTAATGCACAGCATTGTGAATATAGTTAACAAAAATATATTACATCCTTGAAACTTTTTAAAGAGAATAAATCTTAAATGTTCTCACCACAGAAAAGAAGTGGTAATTATATGATATGATGGCAGTGTTAGCTAACACTATGGTGGTAATCATTTCGTAATATATAAGTGTATCAAATCAATACATTGCACACTTTAAACTTATACAATGTGTTTTTTTTAAAGATTTTATTTATTTTATTCATAGAGACAGAGAGAGAGGGGCAGAGACACAGGCAGAGGGACAAGCAGGCTCCATACAGAGAGCCTGATGTGGGACTCGATCCCGGGTTTCCAGGATCACGCCCTGGGCTGCAGGCGGTGCTAAACCGCTGCACCACTGGAGCTGCCCCTAAACTTATACAATGTTATATGTCCATCATATCTCAGTAAAGCTGGAAAAAAATCTATTTGCTTTCTGGTGAATCCTCCATGATTAATTAAATGCAAATTGTACCTCTAGGTAGCTGACTTGCAGCATAGAATCATTTATTTGATATGAGCCAATTGATTAATTAGATGGAAGCGATTATATATAAGCTGTAGGACATTTGGCAAAGACAATGGATTTGAATTTAAAAACATTCTATCTGGCGAAAACATAAGAAACTTGTGTGTTAAGGGCACTTCTGTGTCTCCATAGAGCTATGTCAGCAATTTAGGGAAAAATACTTTTTTTTTTTCCCCTTTGCTCTCTCTCTCTCTTTTTTTTAAGGTTTTATTTTTAAGAGATATCTACACCCAATTTGGGGATCATACACACAACCCTGAGGTCAAGAATTGCATGCTCCATCGACTGAGCCAGCCAGGGTCTTGAAAAGACAACTTACTTTAAAAAAAGTCTCAAAATCTCTACAGAAGGGTGTGGGTCCAGGTCATGTAAAAATAGTGTTAAATTATTATAAACAACTAAAAAAAAAAAAAAAGGGAAAGGGTTCAAGATAATCTGTTTCTTGCCACTAGAAACATCCTCCCAACAATTCATGGTCTTCTGAAGGTATCAAGATGCAGGCTGTGTCAGCTTAGCAGTAATTGAGCTTATACTAAATTCAGACATTTTATTTTATTTTATTTTATTTTATTTTATTTTATTTTATTTTATTTTATTTTATTTTATTTTGAGAGAGAAAGTATGAGAAAGAAAGCATGAGTGTAGGGGCAGAGGGAGAAGGAGACACAGACCCTCCTGCTAAGCAGGGAGCCTGATTTGGGGCTCAATCTCAGGACCCTAAGATCATGACTTGAGCTGAAGGTAGTTGCTTAACCAACTGATCCATCCAGGCACCCCCAAATTCAGACATTTTATACCATAACCAATTCCCCAACAAAAGTTGGAGAGTAAAAAGTGGTAACACTTATAAACAGTCTTATTGTTTTTCTGACATATTCTATCCCAAGATGATAGAGAATATATCCTGACAAATAGTGAATGATCCTGGAATCATGAATTACAGAGAAATCCAGACTTATAATATTTGTCAAGAAGAAAATTGGCAAAACATGAGCAATGAATTAAAGCCTATATCATGAAAATCTATAAATATAATTTATAAAATTGAAGTAAATTTTAAGCTATTCTGTGAAATGGAATGGGAACAATGACCATCTAGGTTGACAATAAAATCCTTTAGTAAAAGGATGGCTTCTTCATTTCTCTCCTGGGACCTACAGATTATAGGGTGGACATGGGGGAGGGAATATCTTTATTAACCCTTTGCTTTAATACTTTGAGAAGATTTTTAAAGATATTTTTGTTTTAGCGAAGATTTATTCAGGATATTTCCTGAAAGTTGATGAAACCATGCTTTCTGAAGGTGCTAACAGATTTCATGTCTGACTGCTCACCAGAATGAGATGTTAAGATTGAGATGAAGTGTTGGGTGAATTCTCAGGGTCCTCTACCTGCATTCCTGCTGTGCTGCTTGGGAGTTTTGTTCTGTACTCCACAAGTTTTCACAAGACTTTCACCTGACCTTCAGCAGAGCATCATTCAGGGCAATATAGGCGGCTCCAGGCTGGAGTCAGAGAATCAGGAGGATGACCTGGGTCTCTGTGGCACTAATCACACCCCTGCAGGCTGTGCCCCAGAGCAGCTGAGTCACCCTCCGAGATAGGCCCAGCTTTGTATCAAAGGGGTGATTTTGGACACAGTTTATACTGAAGGATATGAAAGATCAGCTATACTAACAGGTACTTTTATGCAGGGGCTGGTTCTGTATTCCACTGCCAGCTCAGAGGAGCCTGGAAGTTCCCCCAAGTGTGACTTCCCCCAAAGTGACTACTTTCTCGATGATGATTCTCTCCTGTTGGTACCACAGGGAGCACCGTCCAGGTGTCAGTGTCTCTACAGGAATGAATTGTTCTGCTTACTAACTAGACTGAGAAAGCACTGCCTGAGCACCTGTTCAGTAGGAAAGTACTGTCCTGGCACAAAGAGGGATGAGGGATGGATTCCTCTGACCTACAAAGACCATGTGACCTGCACTTGTCCAGTGATTAGTGAGCGTTTGCAGAGCAAAGGCTATGTATGGAGCATGTGCCTATGTTTTTAAATTAAATTATTCATTAATTCTCAGGAGGTGTCCATGATGTGTTATCATCCTATCATCATCATGATCATCATCACCCATTTTCCTCATGAAACAATTTGGAATCAGAAAAGTTAAGTGACTCATGTGTGGTCATATCACCCGTGTTCTCCAGTGTTTCCCATCACCTGTACCTGCTTAGTCTGCTTGTTGATTCAGGAATCTCCCTCTTCCTCTAAAACCCTGTTGCCCCAAGTGTGTTCCATGGACCCCATCTGGGCATCACCTGAGAGTTTGTTAGATGTGCAGACCTACTGCACCCAGACCTACTAAATCAGACACTGTATTTAACAGGCCCCCCAGACAACCTGTCTGCAGGCTGAATTCTCAGCAGCACTGCTCCATGAATCACCAAAAGAGCTCCTGCTACAGAACCCCTCTGGCTCCTGTCTCTGCAGGATGCAGTTCTGTAGAGGGAAAACTAATTTGACTACATAAGTTTTAGTTCCTCCATGCCAGAAGTAGCTTATCACAAGGTGATTTCAAGTAGAAGGCAGTTTTCTATCACAGACACTGAAAAAAATATTTTCCACACTGACCTTACATTTAATGATTCAGCTTGCAAACATTTATCGCTGTGTGTAAT
This sequence comes from Canis aureus, assembly GCF_053574225.1. NCBI lineage: Eukaryota > Metazoa > Chordata > Mammalia > Carnivora > Canidae > Canis > Canis aureus. Next base: position 18,027,350 of record NC_135635.1, read on the forward strand.
TTGCTAGGCCCTGTGTGTGATGTGGGTCTCAATGGTTGCCCATGGGAAGGTATTCCCTGCTTATAGTGATTTAGCCAATTCCGGGTTTTAGAGTTGCATGTTTATAATAAAAGGGCATCTGTGCTTGTTTTAATCCTGCTGTCTTGTTGATTCATTCATCTCGTCAAACAACATATTTATTCATTTGGACAACAAACACCTTTTGGCCATGTGCAAAGCACTGTAGAAGTCTATTATGTTTGTAAGTATATATATGTGTGTGTGTTTCCACACCAAATTATACCCTAAAGCAATTCTTCACCAAAGACATGTTTTTTAAAGGAAGATTTTAAAGAATCTTGGTCATTTTACTACTGATTTTATGGTTAGCAGAACTCCACCTCTGAAGTTTCATAAGTCTTTACCAACATTAGCTCAGAAATTCTCCCCATGTCCCAAGGATAAATGTAGACTAGGAAGCCAAGGCTGAAAATTAAGTCCCTTAGGACATGTTGTTGTTGTCTTCATGATAATTTAACTTGGATGCTATTCAAAATCTGCAGGGGAAAATTTCAATATTTTTCACTTTCATTTCAAATGGAGCTTCTTAAATCTCTTTATAACAACTCCAGTAGAGTAACTGGCACTTAAGACAGTCGGTGAATTTAAATACTTGAGGTCTTCCATTAACATCAGTTACATGCTGGGAACTCAGCTCCCATTATGGAAAACTATAGTTCTAAAATTCCCTTGAGGAGATGACATATTCCCAGGAAGAATGCCTCATTGGGTAATTTAGTTTTATGGGAGTATTGACAGATGCAAACACTTCAAGCATAGAACTTCTTTTTTTTTAGCTCCAGACTCTAGGATAATTCTACTTTGGCCTGCGACTCTTTTGGGGGTAGTCACCAAGGGTTCAGGCTAACAGGTTTGTTATACTTTGAATGATGTTTTAAAATATTTTCAAGGCACATCATTGAGGTAGAGAAGTTAATAGGTAGCAGTTTAATATTTTAAAATTAGCTTTATTGGGGTATAATATACAAGTAATGAAATGTCCATTTTAAGCGAGCAATTCAGTGAGTTCTGACCTATGTAACACCACCAGGTGAAGACATTTATGTCTTCCGTCGTCCCAGACGTTTCCTTATTTATGTCCAGGTATCTTGCTAAGTGATTTATATGCATTTTAAAAAATATTTTATTTGTTCATGCGAGACACACATTGAGAGAGAGAGAGAGGGAGACGCAAGCTCCGTGCAGGGAGCCCGACACAGGACTCGATCCCAGGTCTCCAGGATCACGCCCTGGGCTGAAGGTGGCGCTAAACTGCTGAGCCACCCGGGCTGCCCCTATATGCATTATTTCTTTAAATTCTCACTATTATGAAACAGACTGTTATGGGCTGAAGTGTATTTCGCCAAATTATTTTTTATTTTTTAAAGATTTTATTTATTTATTCGTAAGAGACACAGATTGAGAGGCAAAGACATAGGCAGAGGGAGAAGCAGGCTCCACGCAGGGAGCCCGATGTGGGACTCGATCCCGGGACTCCAGGATCACGCCCTGAGCGTGAAGGCCAACGCTCAACCACTGAGCCACCCAGGCGTCCCTCCCCCAAATTTATATGTTGAAGCCTTTATCCCCAATACCTCAGAATGTTACTGTATTTGGAGAGAGGGTCTTCAAGAGGTGATTAAGGTAAAATAAGGCTCTTAGGGTGGGCCCTAATGCAACACACCTGGACTCCTTATAGGGAGAGGAAATTTGGACACACAGAGAGACACTAGGGAGCACACGCACAGAGGGAGGACCATGTGTGGGCACAGTAAGAAAGTGGCCACCTGCAAGCCCAGCAGAGAGGCCTCAGGAGAAACCCACTCAGAAGACTCCTCGATCTTGAACTCCAAGCCTCCAGATCAGTGAGAAGATACATTTCTGTGAAGTCACCCAGGTTGTGGTATTTTGTTATGGCAGCCTTAGGAAACAAATATGTGAGTGTTAGCTTGACTCTTGACTTCTTAACAATTAAAAACAAAACAAAAATGAGACTTAAGGGTATCATAGAATTTTCCCATGGTCACCTAGCTCCTTAGTGATTGGGCATGGGTTGGATCCTGGGTGTGTCTGGCTCCAACTCCATGCTCTTAACCATTGCCTGCACCAAAGCCCCACATACCCAAACACCAGGATTAAAAAATGCAGGGGCTCATGGGTGGCTCAGTCAGTTGAGCATCTGACTCTTGATTTCGAGTCAGGTCATGATCTTGGGGTTGTGGGATCAAGCCCTCACCCCCACCCCTGTACTCAATGGGGAGTCTGCTGAGATTCTCTCCCTCTTCTTCTCCTTCTACCCATCCTCCAACTCTCTCGCCCTCTCTAAAATAATCTTTTTTTTTAAAAAAAGACTTGTTTTCTATTTGAGATAGAGATAGAGAGCTAGAGAGAAAGCAAGAGAGAGACAGATACAAAGAGAGAGAGCAATAATGGAGGGAAGGCAGAGGGAGAAGCAGACTCCCTGCTGAGCAGGGAGCCCCATGTGGGCTTGATCCCAGGACCCTGGGATCACAACCTAAGCTGAAGACAGACACCTAACCAACTAAGCCATGCAGGCACCCCAAATAGAGAAATATTAAAAAAAATTGCTGGGCACCTGGGTGGCTCAGTGGTTGAGCAGACATCTGCCTTTTGCTCAGGGTGTAATCCCAGGTCCTGGGATCAAGTCCCGCATCGGGCTCCCCACAGAAGCCTGCTTCTCCCTCTGCCTATGTCTCTTGCCTCTCTCATGTATTTCTCATGAATAAATAAATAAAATCTTAAAAAAAAATTGCAACCCTGACTCTAGTTAGCCAGTCCCACCGCCAGGTCCCCTCACCTCCCCCTCCTTCCCGTCTCTTGCTTACACTTTTCTGTGCTTGGCTGTGATCAGTGCTCATCTGCACAGAGGGTGGAATGTGGCTCTTATTACTTTGACCCTCTTATAATAATATTAGAATAACAAACTTGAGTAATTAGATGATTTTAAGTGATCAGATAAGTGCTGGCACACAGAAGGCACAATTTTTATTTGGCTATCACTATCTCATGTAATTTTTAAAAGAAACCACTTAAAACTATCTTCCCCCTTTTTCCCCTTTATTTTCTAAAATTAAGGAGCATATAATATGTTTTGAAAACTCAAATAGGTAATAGCCTTTCAGAGTTCAAACTGTTCTACAGAAAACATTTAGGTTAGGCATCAGAATGATTTTTTCATCATATCTGGCACCATAATAGGTTTTTGATACAATAATCACCACTAAACACGAATCATAATAGTGCTGCCCTGTTAAATAACGTCAGTAACAAATAGTGTAACACTACCCTGAGAAGAAGACTCCTTTACACAAAAGTCGAGGTGAGTAGACCTACAAGGCAGACTATTAGTTCAGAATCCACTCAGCTGACATGAAGCCCAGCTACAGGACTGGGTGTGCATTTTGAAGAGTAATTACTAAAGGTGAGTATTTAGGTAAGAAATAATAGGAGCCATTTGAAATATCCATTTTAGGAGACTAGGCAAGCTTCCCAGGAGAGTTTTTTTGGAGTTCCTTAAATGTTAAAAGGAGGGGGGAGATGTGCAGGATAGTTCAGATGAGCACTCTGCAGTTTCTTAAGAATGCAAACAGCTTAGCCACCTGACGGTACAGAGTACCCTGAGAAGGCAGGAGGCACTGTTAAAACACCCCCAAGGCATTTATTCTGACTGTGTAATAAGTAGTTTTGGGAGACCAGAAGACAATTATGGATCTAAGTCATACATACATAGGATTATTCTGTTCAACATTTTGGCTGAGTTGACAGATTAATTTGAAAAGAGAAAAATTAGTAAAATAATATCCCCGGAGAGATAGCCCCTGAATCCCGTGATATAGGTTATCAAGTCCACAGCTTGTTTTTTCATATCAGTGAGCAAAGCCTGAATTTTTTTTATTTTAGATTTTATTTATTCATTCATAGAGACACAGAGAGAGAATGAGAGGCAGAGACACAGGCAGAGGGAGAAGCAGGCTCCACGCAGGGAGCCCGACGTGGGACTCTATCCAGGGTCTCCAGGATCACGCCCTGGGCTGCAGGTGGCGCTAAACCTGCCCCAAAGTCTGAATTAATTAGCCAATATTTGTCAAGTGAATGGCTAAAGTCAAAATGGTTGAACAGCTGCATGGGTAGATACCACCTCAGTTTACAAGTGGTTCAGTTAGCCACGGCCTGTGCTAGCTCACATGAGTCTCAGAGAAGTATGCCCCAGATCTTTTTTGAAAACCACATGAAACCAAGGGCAACACACTAAAAGTCTCAAAACTTCTGTTAAAGGTGTTGGAACTATCAGGGGCTCCTGGTGAAATGACATAAGCAGTTTAGAGTGAAAACAACTCAGGATTAGACAATATTATTACCATTTGGCATCTTCTATTTCCTTGTCTGTTAAGTAATTACCAGTTGATGACCTACAATCCTCCCTGACAGATCCCCAGTGTTCTTATATATGAGAATCACCTGGAGAGCTTTTAAAGCTCTTAATGACCAAATCACAGCCCTACCAATTACTTGGTATATCTGGAGGTCAGAGATAAGCACTGATATTTTTAAAGGGATCTCTAGATTATCCTATTGTGTAGCAAAGTTTGGGAACCACTACTTTATGACTTTTCCCCTCGGTCAGTAATCCCCAAATTTGAGGGCATAAGGATCACGTGCAGCGGTTACTAAGCTGCAGAGTCCAGAAGAGTTTCAGTAGGCCTAGGGTGGGCTAGAATTGGCATTCTTAATAAGCACCCCTAGTGATTTTGATGTAGGTGTTTTTTTGTCTCATCGAGAAACACTGCATCAGTAAGTGATGCTTAGTCAGCATTTGCCCCATCGATTAGTGCTTGACATCAGGCTACATTGAACAAGATGCTAAAAGCTAAAAAAGAGATTAGAGAAGACTCCCTAGGATACTGTGAGCCAAGGCTAAAGATCACAGTGGCTGGCTGACTTGCTGGAACAAGATACCTCTGGTTGCCATGGTGATGTGAGGAGGCTGGAGTTAGTTCTTCCTTAAATATTCACCTTTAGTATTTACTCTGCAAAATGTACACCCAGTGCTGTACTTGGCCCTGGTGTCAGCTGGCTGTTGACATTTGGGCATGGTGATGGAAAGAAAGCTCATTTTATAAGAGCTTTGTTTGGAATGTCCACTTTTGAGCAAGTTTCTGTGGTATGCAAATAGGCATCATGACATGCATAAATTCTCCTACACTTTTGTAAGCCTTACTCCCTAAAGGGTCTTGAGAAATCTCCACAAAAGTGGAGGGTTGCGGGGGGGTGGGGTGGTGGGGAGTGGGGGGGTGGGTGCATGGGACCAGAACCAACTTCATCATAATGTTTATTAGAACCTAGACCCCATTCAAAGAATGTAAATTTTCTCATTAAGCATTGGTTGTTTCAAAGAATTTTCTCTTTGCTTATCAGCAGCGACTCATATCAGCCTACGCATGTGTTGAGTAAATGCATTTGCCTCACCTGCTTTCTGGCTGTTTCAACGATAGAAGTTTAGCAAATGCAAATATTCAACACGTTTTCTTTTGGCAATTAAGGACTTGTTAGTTTTCCAATTTAGAAAAAGTTTTCAGTTGTCTCTGTCTGAGGCTTCATATTTTCATTTAAACTGAAAACAGATGCTTTGAAAACATTGATATTTGGGGAGAATTTAAGAAACCACAGTTACAGAGTTAAATGGATTTAACAAACCACTTGGTGGCAGTAAACGCCCTGTTAACTACAGTATGAATCTGACCTGCTGGGTGGGCTTCTTAATTTCTATTCTTTGGTGGGAATCTTTTTTTTCTTTATTATTATTTTTGTATTCCCAAACATTGTCTCTCTTCTCTTTCAAATGCAAAAGGTATGGTTTCTTCTTTTTTTCCCCCCTAACAGACTGAATTATATGTAAAGCTAAACATTGTGACCACTTCTAAAATAACTGAAATTTGAGACATATTATCAAAAGTCTGAATGAGAGAGTCTTGTTAGAGCACCCATTTCTCTATGGCTTCATCATCCAGTCTGAATGAATGCTTATGTACAGAGAGAAGAAAGTTGGATTATATTCCATGTAGCCTATATGTTCAAAATGTCACAATACCTTTCAAAAAAATCTGTTGTTCTACATGACTACCTTTCCATTTTCTCCAAAAAATATGTCACAGTATCTTCTTCATCTTTTATGCATTTAAGAGAAAAGGGGTATGCCTAAAATATAACTTAATAATAATTCTGAATAACTAGATTAGATGCCAACATATTTGGAACTGAGAAATTTGAGTGGCCAGTGAAAAACTATGATAGACTAGTTAATTATGATGTAAGAGGACTTAGTACTTATGCTTGTCCTGGTGAAAATGCCAGTCATGTGAATTTTTAGAACAATTCTAGTCCAGGGTTTGTTGCTAACTAGCTGTGCAAACCTGGAAAGGCTACTTAATCTCCTTGAGCTCCAGCTCCTCACCTGAAAATGATTAGATTGGGTAGAAACACCCTAGGGCCTTTTCTCCCCTCAAAAATTATACATTGTTTGTTATATTATATGTACACAAGTGCATCCCTGGGAAATACAATGGAAATCTAGCATCTGGTTTAGGGGGAATCTTGTGAGTAGCCTATATACACGCTATATATGTCTTCCTGGAGAATATAAATATAAATTTGTATCATGTGGTGGTAACAAATGAAACTTTTTTTTTTTCAGGTCAAAAGTCTCAGAAAGGGAGGAAATCAGTTGTTTTCCTCTGGCTTGGATAACCAGCCTGGAGTATCATATTTGGGTCATTGCAACAAGAGTGAAAGGCAGCCTGGGAGTCCATCCTGCACAGTGAGATTAGAAAAGCTTTGGTTGCCTCATGGCACTTTGCTGTTCCCCTGCTGAAGATGGAGGAATAGAATTATTTAAAAATTCTGACTCTGTAGAGATAAGAAGAGCAGAAGCGGAGATGACTCACATAAGAGGCGTCACACAGGGTCTGACGAGAGTAGATAGTAATTTTAGTTCCAACTCTCTATTTTGCTCCTCTGAAATGCTGTGTATTCACTAGTTCTTTGAGGCGACTGCTTCTGAACTGCAGCAGGAAGTTGTTTTGTTTCTGCATATTCAAAGCCAGTTCCCTGGTAAGAGTGACTTGACCTGGGCAAGATGGGAAGTTAGTCCCAAGTCTAGACTACTTCAAAATGTAGGCAAATATTTATGCTAAACCAGTCCATGATTGGAAGCAGAGCATTAAAAACAATGTATATCAGCAGAAAACCTACAACTAAAATTATACTTGATGGTCAAAGGCCAAAGTCAGGAACAAGGCAAGAATGTTTATTTTTGTCACTTTAACTCAACATTGTACTGGAGGTCCTAGTCAGTAGAAGAAAGAAAAAGAAATAAAGGCATGCAGAGAGGACAAGAAGAAGTAAATGGTCATTATTCACAGGAGACATTATTATCTATGCAGAAAGCCCCAAGTACTCTACCAAAAAAAAGTAATAAAGCTTATTAAAACTAGTAAGTCAATTTAGCTAGCTTGCCAGATAAAAGATCAACATACAAAGATTAATCGTCTTCTTACATACTAGCAATAAGCAATTAGAAAATGAAATTTAAAAGATACCATTTACGGTGGTCTCAAATAAGCATAAAACTATTTAGGGGAAATTTTAACAAAATCATAATACCTCTCTGTCGAAACTATAATACATTTCTGAGAGAACTTTGTAGTGCTAAATAAATCACATTCAATGAGTTGGAAAACTCATATTGTTAATACACCATTATCCCCAAATTGATCTATAGAGTCAATGAAACCCCAATCAAAAATCTCAGGAGGTTTTTGTAGAAATTGGCAAATTGACTGTAAAACATACATAAGAATGCAAGTATGTAGAATGGCCAAAACAATCTTTGAAGGACTTAACTAGTAGATTTTGAGACTTAATAGAAAGTTCCAGTAATCAAGACTGTTTGGTATTGTATAAAGATAAACGTTTAGATCAATAAGCAGAATAGAGTCCAGAAGTAGAATCACACATAAAAGCCAACTGATTTTTAACACAAGTGCAAAGGCAATTCAGTGGATTAAGGATACCTTTACAACAACAAGTGTTGGAACAATTGGGCGTCAATAAGTAAAAGGCTAAAAAAGTCAACCTAAACCTCACTCCTTAGATGGAAATGAACTGAGAATGGATCAAGATCTAAGCAGAAAATGTAAAACTAGAAAAGATTTAGCAGAAAATACATGGAAAAGTCTTCCTCATTAGGTGCTAGGCAAAACATTCTTAGATACAACACTTTTAAGTGTAACCTGTAAAAGGAAAATTTGAAAAAATTGGGTTTCCTCAAAATTTCAAGCTCTTCTGCTTCAGAGAACATCATTAAGAAAGTGAAATGAGGGATCCCTGGGTGGCGCAGCGGTTTGGCGCCTGCCTTTGGCCCAGGGCACGATCCCGGAGACCCGGGATCGAATCCCACATCGGGCTCCCGGTGCATGGAGCCTGCTTCTCCCTCTGCCTGTGTCTCTGCCTCTCTCTCTCTCTGTAACTATCATAAATAAATAAAAAAAAAAAAAAAAAAAAAAAAAAAAGAAAGTGAAATGACAACCGACAGAATGTTTCTGTGGGAGGAAATATTTGCAAATCAGGTATCTGATAAGGAACTTGAATCTAGAACACATAAAGAACTCTTAAAGCACAATAATAGAAACATAAATAAACCAATTAAAAAAGGGGCAACAGATGTGAACAGACACTTCACTAGAGAAGAAATATGGATGGCAAATAAGCACTTGAAGAGATGACCACCATCATTACCTATTAGGGAAATGCCAATAGCAACCACAGTAATATACTACTTCACAATCGCTAGGAGAGCTGAAATGAAAAAGCTGGGCAACTAGCAAGTGTTAAAGAGAATATGGAGAGGTTGCTACTGTCATCCAATACTGGTGAAAATGTAAAATGGTGCAGTCACTTTGGAAAACAGTTTGGTATCTCCTCAAAAAGTTAACTCTAAAGTTACCATACGCCCCCGCAATTCCATTCCTAGGTAATTACCCCAAAGAAATGAAAACACATGTCCACACAAAAACGTGTACATGAGTGTTGTACATCATTATTGTGCTTGTCCATCATTATTCATGATAGCCCCAAAGTGGAAATAGCCCAATATCTATTCATAGATTAATGGCTAAAAAACATAGTATGGCCATACAGTGGAATAGAATTTGTTCATAAAAAGAAATGAAATAGGGGCTCCTGGGTGGCTTAGTCAGTTGAGTGCCTGTCTTTGGCTCAGGTCGTGATCCCAGGGTCTTGGGATCGAGCCCCGCATCAGGCGCCCTGAGAAGCAGGGAGCCTGTCTCTCCCTCTGCCTCCCTCTCTCTCATGAATCAATCAGTCAAAAGGAGTGAAGTAGTAATCCATGCTACAATATGGGTGAACTTAGAAAACATCATGTTGAGTGAAAGAAAACCAGACACATACTGTATGATTCCATTTATAGGAAATGTTCAGAATGGACAAAGGCTAGAGGCAGAAAGTAGATTATTGGATGCTAGAAACTGGGTAGAGGGGACTATGGGAAGTGGCTGTTAATGGGTCCAGGATTTTGGGGGAAGATGATGAAATGTTCTAATTAGATATTGGGGATAATTGCACAATTTTGTGAATATACTAAAAACCACTGAATTGTACCCTTTAAGAACATAAAATAAATAAAAATCACACTTGCACAAAACTCTATATAGATTTCAAGGATACATGCATATCTAAACACACACTTAAACATTATTAGGGGTGTCCTTGGGGCAGAGGGGGAGAATAAAAGAAAATAGGAACACAACCCCCCACTTCCAAAAAAACCCTATAGAGACAGTATATATGAGTGGTTGGCAAGGGTTAGAAGTGGGGGCAGAATTTAACTAGAAAAGGGCAGGATGAAGGGATCTTTCATCTAGTGATGGAATTGTTCTGTATCTGGGTTGTTGTGTTGGTTTCACAAATCTCTCTGTTTGCTAAAACTTGTAGAATTACACACCAAGGGAACGAGATATTTTTTTACTAAATGCAAACTTTAAGAAAATATACCGAGGCTCCTGTGTTTTTATTATTTTAAACTGCTTCCATTGTTTCATAAAGTGCCAATGTTACTCCTCTGTATGTGAACTATCTCCCTTGATATGGTTTTTACTAAGTCATGCATTAATCAATTTGTTGGTTATTTTTCGGTTTAGAACATATAAGATGTGCTGCATAAATATTGCTCGGGCTTTTGTAGGCAGAATTTCAGACACAGATGAACCTTATGTATTATTTTCCTATTCACATCCAAAGATATTGATTGCTTTGACATTAGAAGCTGCTTTAAAATGTTTCCAGTCGTAGGCTTGGATTTGGTCATTTGCTAGTAAAAAACTGAAGGCTTGTGCTTAAGCCCAGGAAGTAATTGCATAAAAAAGCTTCTGCTCTGGGTTCATAATGTTACTCTCTGATATTTACCATTTACCATTACTCTATTTACTGTTTACCAAGCAAGTCGTATTGCTACCTGGGTCCTGCAATGTTTGCTATATATATTCCAAGTGTAATTGCTGCTGTACATCAGCACAGTGATAATATCATTCCAGCTTTCTCCCTAATGGTCTTTGTGAGGCAGCGCATACCGCTGGGGTTTCACTGTGGCAGCTCTCAGAATGTCTGGAACTCCTGCTGGAGTAACACCATGGACATTTATCTGGAGACATTTGTTTCTTCTGTGTCTGCGTAAAACTAAATTTAATATCAGAATAAATCTAATTTTGCTAATAATAACCATAGAAAGGATAGTATGTTTCAGTTACAACATTAGACTTTCATTTTGGTTTCAACTGACTTTGTATTTCACTTGTAATGATTGATGACTATCTGGGCACCAGAATATTTTAAGTTATTTATAAATATCCCTAATAAAAGCATATAAATATCATATCTTTTTGGCACCCATAAGCCATACAATAATCATGAGAGTTAAGTCAGTCCTTTAGGTTAATCACAACACCCTTCTATGAATTTCCTTTGTCTTCTTCCCCCTAAGACTTTATTTATTTTTTAAAGATTTTACTTATTAATTCATGAGACACACACACACACACACACACACACACACACACACACAGAGGCAAAGACACAGGCAGAGGGAGAAGCAGGCTCCATGCAGGGAGCCCGATGTGGGACTCTATCCTTGGGTCTCCAGGATCAGGCAGTGCAAAACTGCTGAGCCCCGTGGGCTGCCCGGTCCTTTTTTTTTTTTTTTTTTTAACCAGAAACAAACCTACATTGACCTATCATTATCACCCAAAGTCCACATTTTACCTTACAATTCATTCTTGCTGTTATATATTCTATGGGTTTTGACATATGTGTAATTTGTCAAAAATTCCATCATTGTGGTATCATAGAGTATTTTCACTGCCCTAAAAATCCTCTGTGCTTGGCCTATTCATCTCTGACAGCACCACCCTCATGATACCCACTTTCTCCATAGTTCTGCCTTTTCCAGAATGTCCTATAGTTGGAATCATACAGTATGCAGCATTTTCAGATTGATTCTTTCACTAAAATATGCATCTAAGTTTCCTTTATGTCTTTTCAGGGTTTGATAAAGCTTGCTTCTTTTTAGCTCTGAATAATGTTCCATTATCTGATGTAGCATCAAATGTAGTTTATTTATCCGTTACCTATTGAGAAAAGTCTTGGTTGCTTCCATGTTTGGCGGTTATGAATAAAGCTGCTGTAAACACCCATAGGCAGCATATGCGCGCCAGTTTTCAACTCCTTTGGGTAAACACGAAGGAGGGCAATTGCTGGATCACATAGTTAACGTTTATTTAGTTTTGTAAAAACTGCCAAACTATTTTCCAAAGTGGCTGTATCACTTTTCATTCCTACCAGAAATGTAGGAGAGTTCCTGTTGCTCCACATCCTTGACAGCATTTGATATTGTCAGTGTTCAGATTTGGGGCTCTAGTAAGTGTGCGATGGTGTCTCGTTGGCTTAGTTTGCATTGCTCTGCTGACGTGATATGGAGCATCTTTCTGTTTGCTCATTTGCCATCTGTATATTTTCTTTGATGAGGTGTCTGTTAAGGTCTTTGGCTGATCTTTTAATTGGGTTGTTTCCTTACTGTTGAGTTTTAAGGGTTGCTTGTCTATTTTGGGTAACAATCCTTTATCAGATGCGCCTTTTGCAAATGTTTTCTCCCCATCTGTGGCTTCTCTGTTCATTCTCTTGACACTGTCTTTCACAGAGCACAAGTTTTAAATTTTAATAAAGTCCAGTTGGTCTTTTTTGCCTCTTCTTTAGTTTTCTATTTTTTATGTAACATGTAGCTTTCCTTTTCATTGATGAGACACTTTCTCATTTCTAACTACAGCTATAAATGCCTAGTTCACATCATAACACCACAAGGAAGGAGCACCCTGTCCTCCCTTCTGCTACTTTGCCCTTGGGTCTGCGCTGGGGAGCTGCTCTCTGGAGCACGGCCAGTCCTGTTTTTCCCCTACACAGTCAGGTAAGAAGCCTGTTCTAAGTCCTGTTCTTGGGCTAACTGAGGTCAGCATATCAGAAGGGCATGAGGTGGTTGCTAGAATAATTTTGTACACTCAAAAAAACCTTTCCCTTAGGAGTTTGAGAAAAAGGAAGTTTGTACCAATCCTCACCTTATTAACTATTAGATATGCTTCTGAAAAGCTGCATGTAAATGGGAAATCTGAAACCATTTCAAGTATATCAGAGAATTCCTTTAAAGAAAGAAAGTCAATCCCTAATTAGTCACTTTCTTAGTTTGTAATTATGTATATCAAGGCTTTTGAAAGCAAGGCACACCTTGACACTGAAAAACTATTTTTATTTTTTTATTTAAATTCAATTTGCCAACATATAGTGTAACACCCAGTGCTCATCATATCATGTGCCCTCCTTAATGCCCATCACCCAGTTACCCCATCCCCTCACCCATCTCCCCTTCAGCAACATTCTGTTTGTTTCCCAGAGTCAAAAGTCTCTCATAATTTGTTTTCTTTTGAATTTTTCCCCATTCAGTTTCCCCTCCTTCCCTTATGGTCCCTTTCTCTATTTCTTATATTCCACATATGAATGAAACCATATGATAATTGTCTTTCTCTGATTGATTTATTTCACTCAGCATAATACCCTCCAGTTCCATCCACATATATGTAAATGGTGGCTGAGTAATATTCCATTGTGTGTGTGTGTGTGTGTATATATATATGTGTGTATATATATATATATATATCACATCTTCTTTATCCATTCATTTGTTGAAGTACATCTTGGCTCCTTCCACATAAAGTTTGGCTACTGTGGACATTGCTGCTATGAAGGTGCAAGTGTCCCATGATTTCACTACATCTGTATCTTGGGGTAAATACGCAGAAGTGCAATTGTTGGGTCATAGAGTAGCTCTACTCTACTTTGTGAGTAACCTCCGCACTGTTTTCCAGAGTGGTTGCACCAACTTGAACTCCCATCAGCAATGTAAGAAGGATCCCCTTTCTTCACATCCTCGCCAACATTTGTTTTTTCCTGTCTTGTTAATTTTAGTCATTCTCACCAGTATAAACTGGTACATTATTGTGGTTTTGACTTGTATTTCCCTGATGACAACAGATGTGGAGCATTTTCTTCATGTGCCTATTGGCCATGTGTAGGTCTTTGACGAAATGTCTGTTTATGTCTTCTGCCCATTTCTTGACTGGATTCTTTGGGTTTTGGGTATTGAGTTTGATAAGTTCTTTATAGATCTTGGAGACTAGCCCTTTATCTGATATATCATTTGCAACTATCTTCTCCCATTCTGTACAATGCCTTTCAGTTTTGTTGACTGCTTCCTTTGCTGTGCAGAAACATTTTATCTTGAAGTTCCAATAGTTCATTTTTGCTTTTGTTTCCCTTGCCTGTATTTTTTTAAAAGATTTTATTTATTTATTCATGAGAAAGAGAGAGAGAGAGAGGCAGAGGGAGAAGCAGGCTCCCTCCTGGAGCCTGATGTGGGACTCGATCCTGGGACTCCAGGATCACGCCCTGGGCCAAAGGCAGGCACTAAACCATTGAGTCACGCAGAGATCCTTCACTTGCCTTTAGAGATGTGTCTTGCAAGAAGTTGCTCTGGCCAAGGTCAAAGAGGTTGGTGCCTGCTTTCTTCTTTAGGATTTTGATGGTTTTTCCTGTCTCACGTTTAGGTCTTTCATCCATTTTGAGTTTATCTTTCTGTATGGTGTAAGAGAATGGCCCAATTTCATTCTTCTGCATGTGGCTGTCTAATTTTCCCAATACCATTTGTTGAAGAGACTTTTTTCCATTGGATATTCTTTCCTGCTTTGTTGGAGATGAGTCGACCAAAGAGTTGAGGGTCTGTTTCTGGGTTCTCTATTCCATTACCTTGATCTGTCTGTCTGTTTTTGTGCTGTTTTGATGATCACAGCTTTGTAATACAGCTTGAAGTCAGGCATTGTGATGCCTCCAACTTTGATTTTCTTTTCAACATTCTTCGGAATATTTAGGGTCTTTTCTGGTTCCATACAAATCTTAGAATTATTTGTTCCAATTCTGCAAAAGAAGTCCATGGTATTTTGATAGGGATTGCATTGAATGTGTAAATTGCTCTGGGTAACATAGACAATATTTATTCTTCCAATCCATGAGAATGGAATGTTTTTCCATCTCTTTGTGTCTTCCTCAATTTCTTTCATAAGTGCTCTGTAGTTTTTAAAGTGCAGTTCCTTTACCTTTTTTGTTAGGTTTATTCCTAGGTATCTTATGGTTTTTGGTGCAGTTGTAAATGGGATTGATTTCCTAATTTTGCTTTCTCTTTCTTTACTCTCCTTAGTGTGTCAAAATGCAATTGATTTATGTGCGTTGATTTTGTATCCTGCCACATTCCTGAATTGCTAGATGAGTTCTAGCAATTTTGAGGTGGAGTCTTTTGGATTCTCCATACACAGTATCATGTCATCTGAAAGAGTGAGAGTTTGACTTCTTCTTTGAGAATTTGAATGCTTTTATTTCTTTTTGTTGTCTGATAGCTGAAGCTAGGACTTGTAGTACTATGTTG